>NW_015392136.1:14947-22034 GCF_001527695.2 Protobothrops mucrosquamatus | reverse complement strand
GAGGAAAGTGAGCCATTGAGAAGGTATTCTCCTCATTTTTGGGACAGTCACTGCTTCACACTCAAATCTCCCCTTTTAGTTTATTTACAGGGTACACAACAGTCAAACTCATGTCGTTAAGAGTCTCTCCCAGTGCTAGAATTGGGTGGGATCTGCCACTTGATATTTCTCTGTTTTCTTCCTGGGAACCTCTAAGGAAGCTCTGGCTGTTATTCCTGTATCTTGGTTATTGAGTAACTCATTAATAAATGGATGAAAATGGGCCAGAGAGAATTACTCATACACCCTAGAGGTTCTAAAAAAAAACCACTGGTGGTTTAAGGAGCTCTCCAACGGTGGCCAATATTAGCACAAGGAAGTAGCCAAAAGAATTCAAAATAAGACAGAAAAATAAACAATGAATATTCACGTCGGTCTATTTGGGGAGAACAATTCCCCACTTGCAAATCTTGCCATTCATTCATGGTAGATGGTCTCCTGCTTGAGCAGTGGGTTGGACTAGAAGACCTCCAAGGTCCCTTGCAACTTCTATTCTATTCTATTCTATTCTATTCTATTCTATTCTATTCTATTCTATTCTATTCTATTCTATTCTATTCTATTCTATTCTTTAGTCTATGCTATCATGCCCCCCCCACACCACCACCAGTCCTTCTTTTCTCTAGATTGGCCATTCCCAAATCCTGCAACTGTTCTTGATATGTTTTAGTCTCCAGGCCTTTAATCATCTTAGTCGCTCATCTTTGCACTGTTTCCAAAGTCTCAACATCTTTTTTGCTTGGGAGGGGAGAAGGGAGGAGGAGGAGGAGGAGGAGGAGAGGAAGAGGAAGAGGAGGAGGAGGAGGAGGAGGAGGAGGAGGAGGAGAAGAAGAGGAGGTGGAGAAGAAGAGGAGGAAGAAGAAGAAGAGGAGGAGGAGGAGGAGAAGAAGAAGAAGAAGAAGAAGAAGAAGAAGAAGAAGAAGAAGAAGAAGAAGAAGAAGAAGAAGAAGAAGAAGAAGAAGAAGAAGAAGAAGAAGAAGAAGAAGAGGAGGAGGAGGAGGAGGAGGAGGAGGAGGAGGAAGAGGAGGAGGAGGGGGAGGGGGAGAAGAAGAAGAGGAAGAAGAAGAGGAGAAGGAGGAGGACTGTAGGGTTCTTGTTGTTGGCTTTTTTTGCAGACATTTCAAGACCCCACTAGGGACCTTCATCAGTGCTAGAAGGAAGTGAGGTTTGTGGAGATGAGGAGAAGAAGGAGGAGGATGACCCTCCTTTTTCTTCTAACACTGTTGATGTTCTCTAGTTTAGGAATGAAACATTTTCAGTAAAACCACCAAGCTCAGAGAGAACCAAGGACCCCAGAGTCATCGTCGTCATTGTCGTCGTCGTCGTTCTCCTCCTCCTCCTCCTCCTCCTCCTCCTCCTCCTCCTCCTCCTCCTCCTCCTCCTCCTGCTCTTCACAAACCCCCCTCTCTTCTAGCACTGATGATGTTCCCTTTTTTGGGTCATGAAAGGTCTTCAAGAAAACCACCAAACTTAGAGAGCCCCCAGAACCCCCTCATTTCAACCTTCGGCGACAAAGCTTTCCCTTTATTTGTACGACTTAAATTGATCAACGTTTTATTAAGATCCTGGGTGGGATTTACACGCCACTGTGGCTCCTCCTTGTCTTTCTTTTCTCAGGAGTCAGCATGAAGACCCCAACCCTCCGGATGGCCGGGGTCTTGTGCCTGATCGGATTCTTCCCAGGACCTTTGCAGGTAAAAACGGAGCTGCTACGGTGGGAATTTCCACCTCTTTGAATATTTTATTTTTTTATTTTTTATTATATTATTCTATTTTAATTTTTTATTTATTTTATTGTTTTATTTTACATGGCACAAAACAGCCAAGCTCCTTCTCATTAACAATTGCTCCCAGTCCTAAAATGGGGTCTTATCAGTCACTTTTCTTCCCCGTTTTCTTTCTGGGCACCTCTAAGGAAACTCCGACTCTTATTTCTGTAGCCTGGTGATTTAGTAACAAATTAATAAAGGAGATTAAAATGGCACGGATATAATGATTGATATGCTCTAGAAGTTAAAAGATATGACCGGAGTTTAACGCTCTCTCCAGTGGTGGGAAATATTAGCACAACAAAGCCTAACAAAGCAATCTCTGAAAAGATGGGCCGACTGCATAAAGGACTGAAACTGATTACGCAGCCTAGGGCCAAATTAGAAAACCAAAAACATTTATACTCACATTTCCCTTAGCCCCAAAGATCAGCCGGAGCATCATACACAACAAAAGGAAAATGTATAACAGCAATTAGAGTATTGTGGAAAGAACAGATATCCATACATTGATAACAAAGAACTGAAAACATATAAAAACTCACCAAGAACCCCAATTTACTAGCTGCCCCCAAGAGCCCCTTGTTGCTGTTATTTGGAAATAAAGGGAATCTCCTTTTCATAAGCAGCTTGCCTTAGGTCTTGATTTTCGCTCGTCGCTTCTCTCCCGGCTTGGGAGAAAGAACGGACCTGAACCGATTCTCTCAACAATTTGGCAACCACAAAGGGACTCCAACGATAACCTAACTGATGGACCTGGCCCAGGTAAGCCTTCACTTTGCTGCAGACAAAACCCTTTTGTCTGTGGGTGGGTTTTCTGGACCTTGCCTCTTGGCTTTGAAGGAGAGACTGGACAGCCGCCTGTCTGAAATGGTGTAGGTGCAATGTTTGAGCAGGGTTGGACTAGAAGACCTTCAAGGTCCCTTAAATCCATCAAAGTTTTATTAAGATCCTGCATGGGGTTTACATGCAACTGTGGCTCCTCCTTGTTTTATCTTTTCCCAGGAGCCACCATGAAGACGCCGACCATCCAGATGGTCCAGGTCTTGTGCCTGATCAAACTCTTCACAGGACCTTTGCAGGTAGAAATGGAGCAGCTTCAGCAGCAGGAGTGTCCACCTCTTTGAATGGAAAGGGGCTGCCAGATAGGCAGGTGGCAGTCCTCCCCTCTCCACTTGACAACATTTTGATTGTGTCTAAAAAAGGAGAGCGGGTGAAGAAGAAAATCTGCCATATGGGACATTGTGAGGCCATCCAAACTAGGCCAAGGCCCTTCTCGCTTTTTGTCATTGTCCCAAAGGTGCTTTTTCAACTCTTTGACCCCTCTTTCCAACCAGCGGTCTTCTCTGTCCAGAATGTGGACTTTTGGATCTTGTCCTGATGGGTTTGTTCTCCTAGGTTGTGCCATCCCATCCCATCCCATCCCATCCCATTCCATTCCATCCCATCCCATCTCATCCCATCCCTCCCATCCCATCCCATCCCATTCTACTCTATTCCCTATTCCATTCAGTTCCATTCCATTCCATTCCATCCCATCCCATCCCATCCCACTTCGTTCTATTCCATTCCGTTCTATTCCATTCCGTCCCATCCCATCCCGTCCCATCCCATCCCATCCCATTCTACTCTATTCCCTATTCCATTCAGTTCCATTCCATTCCATCACATCCCATTCCATTCTAGTCTATTCTAGTCTATTCCCTATTCCATTCAATTCCGTTCTGTTCCATTCCATTCCCATCCATTCCACTCCACTCCACTCTATTCCCTATTCCATTCCCTATTCCTTCTAGTCCATATTTCATATTCCATATCCCATCCTATCCTATCCTATATTTTTCTTCCTGCTTGGTTTAACAGGGAGTCCCTTTCTCCCCCAGCCCTGGGGATTTCCCACCAGAGTTGGGGGGTTGGCATCAGAAGTGCTTCCTGGCTCCCTTCTCGTGTTCCCCCCCATCACTTTTCTCCTTGGACAGTGCCCCTCCTGCCCCAAGGGCCTCGCCCGGCTTGCCCTCTCCACCATTGGCAGTTGCTCAGCCGGGGAGGGGCCACCGAAACACCTCTTAAGGAGCCACTTTGCTCGAGGTGACCACAATCCTGCCGAGCCCCAAGGAGTTGCTCAAGCTTCAACTTGACATCACAACTGTGTAAGTGGGACAGCTGGGCGGGTTCGGGTGGAATCCACCAAGAAATATTAATTCTGAATCTGTTGTTTTTAATCTACATGCTTTTATTCAGCGGTTCGAATCACTTTATTATACTGCTGCCAACTGCCCAGAGCTGCACAGGTGAGTTTGGTGCCATAGAAATGTTATATTTAAAAAGTGACAGATGAAACAGAAACAGCCTTGGTTGGGATCTGGGGTTCACCCGGGTTTGTGTGAAGGCTGCTCCTGAGGGCCAGGACAGGAAACAACAGTTGGAAACTGATCCGAGAGACAAGCAACATGGAAGTAAGGAGAAATTTCCTGACAGGGAGGACATGTAACCAGTGGAACTGCTTGCCACCGGATGTTGTGGGTGCTCTGTTGCTGGAGGCTTTCAAGAAGGGACTGGACAGTCACTTCTCTGAAATGCTGTAGGGGCTCCGAGCAAGGGGTTGGACTGGATGACCTCCAAGGTGCCTTCCAACTCTTTGATACGGTAAGGGTCTCCTGCTTCAGGAGGGGGTTGGACTAGAAGACCTCAGGGTCCCTTCCAACTTTTAATGTGGTTCTGAGATGGCTGGGGAAGCATCAACTGTTTCTTTCCTTCCAGACTAGACTAGACTAGACTAGACTAGACTAGACTAGACTAGATAGGATAGGATAGGATAGGATAGGATAGGATAGGATAGGATAGGATAGGATAGGATAGGATAGGATAGGATAGGATAGGATAGGATAGGTAGAATAGAGTACAGTGGAATAGTAGAATAGAATAACAAAATGCAGAATAGAATAGAATAGAATAGAATGGAATAGAATAGAATAGAATAGAATAGAATAGAATAGAATAGAATAGAAGCTGGAAGGGACCCCGGGTCATGAAATGTCTACAAGAAAACCACCCAGCTCAGGGAGGACTAGGGATCCCTAACCCTAAATCTAACCCTCAGCGACAAAGCTTCCCCTTTATTGGTACGACTTAAATCGATCGACATTTTATTGAGATCCCGGGTGGGCTTTACACACCCCCCTTGTCTTTCTTTTCTCAGGAGTCAGCATGAAGACCCCGACCCTCCGGATAGTCCAGGTCTTGTGCCTGATCGGATTCTTCGCAGGACCTTTACAGGTACGAATGGAGCTGCTGCGGTGGGAATTTCCACCTCTCTGAATGGGAAGGGGTCGCCGGACAGGCAGGCAGCAGGGCCCTCACCTCCCCACCTCCTGCTGTTAACAATCCCTTCCTGCTGGGAAGACCTTGGCTGTGTCTGAAACAGGGGAGTGGGTGAGGAAGAAAACCTGTCCTGTGGGTCCCTGATGAGGCCATCCAAACGAGGCCGAGGCCAGGGAGCGGGGTCCCACCAGACAGAGCCTTGGAGACCACAAGGGCCCCCCTACCTGGTCGCGGTCCCCAAGGGGCTTTTTCCAAAAGGTGACTGGAGTTAGAAGAAGTCTCGCTTCTCATCCTTCTTCAGTTCTGACTGAACGGTGGAGGATGGAAGGGTTTGTGTTCCCTGCAGTCATCTGGACGTTAGCGCTCTTCCTGAGAATTCTTGAGGCCACTTGAGGGTCGATCTGTGCCTTCGGGGTCACCTGAATACCGCATTATCGGTGTGGAGCCCTCTTGTAACTGCTGAAAGGACCGTGTTGTAAACAGGAGATAATAGTAGTAATAATAATAATAATAATAATAATAATAATAATAATAATAATAATAATAATAATAAAGTTGGAAGGGACCTTGGAGTCTAGTCCAACCCCCTGCTCAGGCAGGAAAACCTACACGATTTCGGAAGTGAGAGGTGTGTGTGTGTGTGTGTGTGTGTGTGTGTGTGTGTGTGTGTGTGTGAAAGAAACAGAGAGAGAGAGAGAGAGACGGCAGAATAGAATAGAATAGAATAGAATAATAAAATGCAGAATAGAATAGTAAAATGCAGAATAGAATAGAATAGAATAGAATAGAATAGAATAGAATAGAATAATAAAATGCAGAGTAGAATAGTAAAATGCAGAATAGAATAGAATAGAATAGAATAGAATAGAATAGAATAGAATAGAATAATAATAATAATAATAATAATAATAATAATAATAATAATAATAATAATAATAATAATAATAATAATAATAATAATAATAATAATAATAATAATAATAATAATATAAAAAAAAAGTCGGAAGGAACCTTGGAGGTCATCTGGTCCAACCCCCTGCTCAGGCAGTAAACCGTATATCATTTCAGACAAATGGCTGCCCCTGAGATACTGGAAGACTGCTATCCTGTCCCCCCTCGTCCTTCTCTTCGTTAAACTAGACATACCCAATTCCAGCAACCGTTCCTTATATGTTTTAGCCTCCAGTCCCCTGATCATCTTTGTGGCTCTTCTCTGCACTCTTTCTAGAGTCTCAGCATCTTTTTTACATCGTGGTGACCAAAACTGGATGCCGTGTTCCAAGTGTGGCCTTACCAAGACCTTGTAAAGTGGTATTAACCCTTCTGATGGGTGGTCTCGTATCCTCCACCGCCTCTGCTGAGAGGGGGCTGTTCAATTTTGACCTAGATGGTCTCTTGGACCCCTCTTTCAAACCAGCGGTCCTCTCTGTCCAGAATGTGGACTTTTGTTGTCTATGAAAGACCGGCCTATGTCTTTCACATGAAGACGGACTGTTGTGTCTGGTCCCGATAGCTTTGTTCTCCTGCGTTGCGCCAGGAGCATGTGAAGTTGTTGTTTTGTTTCTCCACTGTACAGATCTGTACGTGTCTCACTGCACTGTGCTACTGACACTTAGAACAATTAACCCGTGGAACAACCTGCCTCTAGAGGCTGGGAATGCTCCAACACTGGAGGTTTTTAAGAAGAGACTGGACAGCCATTTGTCCGAAATGGTCTATAGGGTTTCCTGCCTGAGCAAGGGGTTGGACTAGATGACCTCCAAGGTCCCTTCCAACTTCAACTTCTTCTTCTTCTTCTTCTTCTTCTTCTTCTTCTTCTTCTTCTTCTTCTTCTTCTTCTTCTTCTTCTTCTTCTTCTTCTTCTTCTTCTTCTTCTTCTTCTTCTTCTTCTTCTTCTTCTTCTTCTTCTTCTTCTTCTTCTTCTTCTTCTTCTTCTTCTTCTTCTTCTTCTTCTTCTT
>NW_015392136.1:0-14884 GCF_001527695.2 Protobothrops mucrosquamatus | reverse complement strand
AACGTTGCTTCATTTTTTGTTGTTGTTATTGTTCTTGGTAACATTGTAATTCTATACGTTGCAGGAATACCTGAAAAGCTCAGGGGGATTTGGAGCACTTGTGGGTAGATAACAATTCAGTTCAAGACCCAAGCACCACAAGAATAGAACAGAGTAGAATAGAATAGAATAGAATAGAATAGAATAGAATAGAATAGAATAGAATAGAATAGAAAATATGGAATGGAATATGTAATATGTAATATGTAATATGGAACATGGAACAGAAGAGAAGAGAAGAGAAGAGAAGAGAAGAGAAGAGAAGAGAAGAGAAGAGAAGAGAAGAGAGAATTTAAAATAGAACAGAACAGAACAGAATAGAATAGAATATGGAATAGAATAGAACAGAACAGAACAGAACAGAACAGAACAGAACAGAACAGAACAGAACAGAACAGAGTAGAGTAGAGTAGAGTAGAGTAGAGTAGAGTAGAATGGAATATAGAATGGAATATAGAATGGAATATAGAATGGAATGGAATGGAATGGAATGGAATAGAATAGAATAGAATAGAATAGAATAGAATAGAATAGAATAGAATAGAATAGAATAGAATGGAATGGAATGGAATGGAATGGAATGGAACGGAACGGAACGGAACGGAATGGAATGGAATAGAATAGAAAGGGACCTTGGAGGTCTTCTAGTCCAGCCCCTTGTTCAAGCAGGAGAACCTACACCAACTCAGACAAGTGACTGTCTAGTCTCTTCTTAAAAACCTCCAGTGATGGAGCGCCCAAGATTTCAGGTGGCCAGCTGTTCCACTGGTTGATTGTCCTCCCTGTCAGGAAGTTTCTCCTTAATTCCAGGTTGCTTCTCTCTTTGGTCAGTTTCCAACCGTTGTTTCTCGTCCTGCCCTCTGGGGCTCTGGTGAACAACCCTCTTCTTTGGGGCAGCCCTCCGAAATACTGGAATGCTGCTGTCATGTCTCCCCTTCTTCTTCTTTTCTTTAGACTAGCCAAACCCAAGGCCTGCAGACGATTGTTGTATATTCTAGTCTCCAGGCCTTCGACGGGGTGAGTTCCCGTCCTCACCTCAGCTCCTGCCCACCTAGCAGTTGGGAGGCATGCAAATGCAAGTAGATAAATAAGTACCACTTCGGCGGGAGGGTAACAGCAGAGTAAAATCCGCAGGGACTCCACCCTCCCTGTGCTCCTTTGGGGGGGTTGACGAAGGCACCTGGGCCAACCAGGTTTCCCCCGACATTTGGGCTCTTTTCTCTCCTTCCGGTCTTTTCACACCCTCTCTTTTCTCCGACAGGCGTTGAATGTCATCAATATGCCCCTCAACATGTTCGAGAAGTCCGTGGATGACCAGTATATTAATTGCAAACCCCCGAAGGTGCTTCCTCCTGAGAGCTCAAGATATATCCCTGTACCGACAAATTATAAAACAACCTGGCAAAAGGCCAAAAGGCACTGGGCCGAAGTTGGCAGATCTATCACCGACCTCACTCCAATGCAAGGTACTGCAATCGTGGCTTACACCCTTGCTGACAACCTATACAGGGATTTCAACGCTGCTACAAGAGTAGCCGGGAGTTCCCAAGACACTTACAATCAATTTGCCTTCAAGGACTTTTTCTTCCTCCTAACCAAGGGTGTTCAGGCCAGGAAGAAAAAGAACAAATGTTACGAGGTCTTCCGCGGGGTACAAGGGATCCGTTTCAAAGTCAGCAAGGGAAAGCAGGTCCGCTTCGGCCAGTTTACTTCCTCATCTTTGAGCGAACAAGTAGCCAGAGGGTTTGGCCAGGACACCTTCTTCTCCATCAAGACCTGTCACGGAGTGCCCATTGACGACATCTCGTCCTTCAAAGGCGAAAAGGAAGTTCTCATCCCGCCCTACGAGAAGTTTGTCGTGAAGAGCAAAGAAAACGTGTCCCCCATCAGATTGGAATCCAAAGGTGTTTATAGCCGGTTCAACTGTGAGCGCCTGAGAGGTAAGAGGCTGGGAGAGAGGAGAACGTGAGGTTCAGAGGACCCCAGGGAGCAACTCGACCGTATCTGGGGCTGTTGGAGAACCAAGATAATTCCTGATGGACCAAATGTCTAGGGGGATTCTCAATCATCCAGGTCAAGGTTGTTCTTTATGCAACCAGGCTGGGTATTTTTCAGTTTTCTCGTTCTTCTTTTTTAGTGGTATCGAACGAAAGCATTCAGGTCACGGACGACTAAAGGATAAAAATAGAAAATAAATAAACAATATGAATAAGTATATTGTTTTTGTCTCCACAGGTGCAGGTCGCTAAACTCCAACGGGGAGGCCGTTCCTTCTGCGGGGTCTCCTTCTGACCTGGAGCACCCTTGGAAGCCTCGGACCACCCGGCCATCTAGGCAGAAGGTGTCCCTAGGAAGGAGACCAAGTGCGACACGCAAAAAAGCCATTTATTTGGGGAGGGTGCAGTCTTTCTCTTGGGTGCAAGGATCAAGGTTTGGGTACAAGTGATATGGGATGATTGTATCAGAAATCAACAAATCAAGCAATAAAAATCTTTGGTGTGCAACGGAAGCTTTGTTTTGTTACATGGGAGGAAAGACAGACCCACCTCACCGTAGGTTGCATCTGCTCCTTTTCCACCCAGATTTACATCTTTCTGGACAATTTGCAGCTTTAACTGGGGAATTTGGAAGGCAGCCCTATTGTTTGGTTGATGAAAAGGCTAGTTTGGGCCCACTGAAAGAAATGGCTCTGATTCAAAAGAATAAAAATAGTGTAAATGGAATCCACTCCCCAGAATGAAATATTAATCCATGAATGATCTCCCAAAAGAGAAGAAAAGATAATCCTCTTAAGAATAGGTAGGAAACCTCAGCCGTCCTTCCTCCACCAAGACAGCCCATAGACATCATTTAGGGAAACATAGTTTCATTCAAAAGATACAATGTTGCCCATTCATAAAACTGGATTCCCATTCAGAAAATGCTGCCTAACAAAGAAATCTCAGAAAAGATAGGCTGACTACATAAAGGACTGAAACTGATTACGCAGCCCAGGGCCAAATTATAAAAATAAAAACACCTATACTTACATTTCCCTTAGCCCCAAGAAGCAGACACAACATCATACACAATAAAAGGAAAATCTATAACAGCAATTAGAGTATTATGAAAAGAACAGATATTCATACATTGATAAAAAAAAGACTCAGAAACATATAAAAACTCTCTCACCAACAAACACAATTTGCTAGCTGCCCCCCAAGAACAGCGTTGTTGCTGTTATTGGGAAATAAAGGGAACCTCCTTTTCATAAGCAGCTTGCCTTGGGTCTTGATATTCCCTCACCGCTTCTCTCCCAGCATGGGAGAAAGAACGGACCCGAACCGATTCTCTCAACAATTTGGCAACCACAGAGGGACTCCAAAGTTAAGCTGACCAAAGGATCAGGCCCGGGTAAGCCTTCACTTTGCTGATGACAGACCCCTTTTGTCTGTGGGTGGGTTTCCCGGACCTTTCCCATTTGGAGAAAAGGTAGCAAAGGCAATTTTGAGTCTTGTGCTCAATGGCTGCTGGGAAAGGAGGCAAGTACCTTCAAGTTTTGATATTCTACCTCCAGAGAACTGAGGGCAGTGTGTGTGTGTGCATGTGTGTGTGTGAGCAAAAGGGAAAATCCTCTTGTTCCACTGCAGCTGGATCCTGTCCCGGGCCCCACAGCCGATTCTCTGAACAATTGTTTCCTGATCTTCAAATGGAGGGGTAGGTGCCATGCTAAGAGGCTAATAATAAAACCTAAAATTTGATGTAACACCCGTGTTTGATTTCCCACCCAACCTCAGCCCACAAAGAGGAATGGAGCAGCTGTGTGTGAGGGGGGTTGTGTGACTGGAGAGGGCCTCTTGATCCCTGGGAAGGAAGAGATTCAGGATGCAATTCCCATGGGACAAATCAACTCCCGTAGCTATGCCCGGGCCTTGCTTGAACAAGAAGGAGCTTCTGCAATGGGGAAGCCTTTGTCCACTTCAACTGAAAGATGTGACACCCTCCTAAAAGTATCAGTCAGAGCTGGAGGGAGGAGGAGGGCTGTCCTTATTGCTTGGACTTTTTTTCCTCCAACAAAAGCGGGGAAAAGTCGGGTCCTTGGTCCGATACAGCCTTGGACTCTTCATCAGAGTAGCTGTCGAAATTGCCATCCCGAGCTTCAGTCTTGCTTTGCTAGATGCCTGCCTACCTGCCTGCCTGCCTGCCACAGACTATGGGGGGCTGGGTGTGGTGGTGGAAGGAGCTGCCAGGAAGGGGAAAAGCAAAAGTACTCCTCGTGTCTTGCCAAGACGTCGGTTCATCATCCGAACTGCTGAGACCTGTGAGGGGAATACATGGGCTACCAATCTAGCCCGTCAAGGCAGCAATTCCTTTGAATGAAATTGGACGGTAGGGAGATTCAGTACAGCTGTACTGTAACCACTTGGCTTTTAGTAAAAATATTCCTTTCCCTCAGATGGAGTTGAGGGTCTTTCTTTCCTAAGAACCCAAGTCAGGGCAGATATGACAGTAACAGAATCACAGAGTTGGGGAAGCAAGCATACCTTTCCTCCATGGCTCGCTTTCCTCAGAAGGAGCCCCGTGGAGGGGAGCAGAATTAAAGAACTACAGAATAACCAAGTTGGAAGGGACCTTGGAGCTCTTCTCGTCCCACCCCCTGCTCAAACAGGAGACCCTTACAAAATTATAGAATTGGAAGGGACCTTGGAGGTCTTCTAGTCCCACCCCTTGCTCAAGCAGGAGACCGTATACCATTCTGGAAAAATGACTGTCTGATCTTTTCTTCAAGAACTCCAGTGGTGGAGCGCCTACAATTTCTCGTGGCAAGCTGTTCCACTGGCTAATTGTTCTCACTGTCAGGAAGTTTCTCCTTAGTTCCGGGTTGCTTCTCTCTTTGACCAGCCTCTACATGTTACTTGTTCTCTTGCCTTCAGGAGCTTTGGAGAATAAGTTGTCCTCCCTAGGATAGCCCCCAAAGTACTGCAAGATTGCTATCATGTCACCCTTCAGACAGCCATTTTTTCTGAACAGTACAGGGACTCCTGTCTGAAAAAGGGGTTGGACCAGAAGACCTCCAAGCTCCCTTCCCACTTGTGTTATTCTGTTACTCTGTAATTCTGTAATTCTGTTACTCTTTCTATTATTCGGTAATTCTATTCTATTCTATTCTATTCTATTCTATTCTATTCTATTCTATTCTATTCTATTCTATTCTATTCTATTCTATTCTATTCTATTCTATTCTGCCTTCTCTCTCTCTCTCTCTCTCTCTCTCTCAGAGAGAGAGAGAGAGAGAGAGAGAGATACACACACACACGCACACACACACACAC
The DNA here is from genome assembly GCF_001527695.2 of Protobothrops mucrosquamatus. Taxonomy (NCBI): domain Eukaryota; kingdom Metazoa; phylum Chordata; class Lepidosauria; order Squamata; family Viperidae; genus Protobothrops; species Protobothrops mucrosquamatus. The sequence continues at coordinate 9,533 of NW_015392136.1, read as the reverse complement.
ACATACACACCTCTCACTTCCCTGGGTGTAGAATATCAGAATTTGGAGGTAAATACCTCCTTTCCCAGTGGCTGTTGAGCGCAAGACTCAAAACTCCCTTTACTCCCTTTTCTCCAAATGGGCAAGGTGGGGAAAACCCACCCGCAGAGAAAAGGGATCTGTCGCCAGCATAGTGAAGGCTTTCCCGGGCCAGATTGATCAGATTAGCTTTGGAGTCCCTTTGTGGTCGCCAAATTGTCAAGCTAATCCGCTCAGGTCTGTTCTTTCTCCAAAACCGGGAGAACAGCAGTAAGTGAAAATCAAGACCCAAGGAAAGCTGCTTATGAAAAGGAGGTTCTGTTTAATTTCCCAATAACAGCAACAAGGGTGTTCTTGGGGAAAGCTACCAAATTGGGTTTGTTAGTGAGTTTTTATATGTTTCTGTGTTTTCCATTATCGCTATGTGAATATGTGTTCTTTCAGTGTTCTTTGGGCTGTACACAATACTCTAATTGCTGTTATAGGTTTTCCTGCTGTTGTGTATGATGTTGTGGCTGCTTTTTGGGGCTAAGAGAAATGTAATTATAGGTGTTTTTATTTTTCTAATTTGGCCCTAGGCTGCGTAATCAGTTCCGGTCCTTTATATAGTTGGCCCGGGAAATATTTTATTCTGGGGAGTGGGTACTGTTTACACTATTTCCCCCTTTTGAGTCAGAGTCATTTCTTTCAATGGGCCCAAACTAGCCTTTTCATCAACCAAACAATAGGGCTGCCTTCTGAACTCCCCGATTAAAACTGCAAAGTGTCCAGAAAGACGCAAACCTGGGTAGGAAATGCAATTTACAGTGAGTGTGTGTGTGTGTGTGTCTTTTCTCCCATGTAACAAAACAAAGCTTTCATTGCACACCAAAGACTTTTATTGCTTGATTTGTTGATTTCTGATACAATCATCCCATATCACATATACCCAATCCCTGATCCTTGCACCCTAGAGAAAGACTGCACCCTCCCCGAATAAACGGCTTTTTTTTGAGTTGCCTGAAATTCTTGTGCATGTCAGGAGGGCAAAAAAGCTACTTTGCAAAGGTATTTTGCACGTCATGCTTGGTCTTCTTCCTAGAGATGCCTTCTCCCTTGATGGCCAGGTTTTCTGAGGCTTCCTAGAGACCCAAGGGTGCTCCAGGTCAGAAGGAGACCATGCAGAAGGAACGGCCTCCCCATTGGAGTTTAGTGACCTGCAGGTGTAAAGAGAAAAAGGGGGCAAAAGGTGGAAAGGTTAATGAGGCAGTGAGTGAAATCATCTCTTCCATTTGTTTTCTATTTCAGACAAATGGTTGTCCATTATTATTATTTTTTTCTTTGAAGATCTCCAGTGTTGGAGCACCCACAACCTCTGGAGGCATGCTGATCCAGTGATTAATTGTTCTTCTGTCCTTTGCTGAGATGCCTCCTCCATGACCTGAATGCTTTCATCAGCATATAGCAAGGCAGATGGAAGTGAAAGTCAGTTCATTCCCCAGAAATGAAAATGTGGCAGCTCCAGCAACCATCTGTTTTCTTCAGAATAGAAAATTGTGTGTGGAGATGTGTGTGTGTTTGTGTGTGTGTGCACGCGTGCGCATGCGCACACCCATGTATGTATGAGTGTATGTGTGAGAGAGAGAAGGAGGGAGGCAGAGGGAGGGAAGGAAGGAAGAAGGGGGAGAGAGGGGGAGGCAGAGAAAGGCAGAGAGAGAGGGACACAGAGAGGGAATGAGGGAGAGAGAGGGAGGGAGGGAGGGAGGGAGGGAGGAAGAGAGAGGCAGAGATGGAGGAAGACAGAGAGACCAAAGGAGAGTGGGAGGAAGAGACAGAGAGTGGGGGAAGTATGAGAGGGAGACAGAGAGGGAGGGAGAGAGAGCAGGAGGGAGGGAGTCTCTCCATCTCCCTCCCTCCCTCTCTCTGTCCCCCCTCTCTCTTACTAATTCCCTCTCTTCCTCCCTCCCTCTTTCCCCTCTGTCCCTCCCTCCTTCCCTCTCTTGGTCTCTCTCCTTCTCCTCTTCTCTCTCTCGGTTTCTCTGTCTTCCTCCATCTCTGCCTCTCTTTCTCTCTCTCCCTCCCTTCCCATCTCCCTCCATCTCCCTCATTCTCTCTGCCTCCCTCTCCCTCCCTCCCTTTGCCCCTCCTCTCTCTCTGTCTCTCAACCACACACACACACACACACAATTGTTTTGTTTTTCCCCAAAAGGCAACTAGACTTTCTCGGTGTTTCCTCTGAAACTGAAATCTTGGACAAGAACAGAAACGTTCTCAAAGAAAACACCAAGAAGGTCCAGTTGCCTTTTGGGGGGAAAACAAAGCAATACCTTTGGGGACAACCGTGACCTGGAGGATGGAGCGTCTCCGAAGACATTGGGTCCAGGTGGAACTGTTTTGGTTCTCCAGAAGGCCCAGAGAGGGCCAAGAAACTCCCCGGGATCCCTGAACGTCGGCTTCTCCCTTCGTCCAGCCTCTTACCTTTCAGATTGTCACAGTTGAAGCGGCTGAAAAATCCCTGGGACACCAGCCTGATGAAGACCCCCTTGAGGGTCTTATTGTGACTGATCACGGTGAACTTCTCGTAGGGCGGGATGATGACTTCCTGTTGGTACGGGCGCAAGGAGATCGGGGAAATGGACACGCCGTAGCAGGTCTTGATGGAGAAGAAGGTGTCCTCGCCGAAACCTTGGGCTATTTTTTTGATCTTCGACGAGGAGGCAAACTGTCCGAAGCGGACCTCCTTGCTGGGGAGGGTGAAGCAGACACCTTTGATCCCGCGGAAGACCTCGTAGCAGGCAGGCTTTTTCTTCTTGGCCTGAAGAGCCCGGTTGAAGACGAAATAGAAGTCCTTGAAGGCAAAGTGCTGGTAAGCGTACTTGGATTTCCCGCCCTCGCGTACGGCGGCGTTGAAGTCACTGTACAGGCTGTCTCCGATGGTGTAGGCCATGATCGCCGTGCCATACAGGGGATTGAGCTTGCCGAGCTTTGGGCCGAGTTTGGCCAAGAGGTCTTTGGCTTTGTTCCAGGTCGCAAAATACTTTTTCGGCAGGGGAATGTATCCTGGAACCTTCAGCTTTTCCTCTATCTTGGAGTGGCAGTTATAATACGGGTCATCCAGAGAATTCATGGACATGTCGAGGGGTATCTCTTTGACACATGACACCTGTCCGAAACAAGAGAAGGCGGGGAAGGACATGAAGGAGAGAAAAGAGCCCTGTCCATCAAAATGGCCCTGTCCATCAAATGCCCCTTTTAGGGAGAAATATTGGGTCCTGAACTTACAAAAGAGAAGCAGTGTGATGTACGCAGTACAGTGTAATGAGACATGTACAGATCTCTACAGCGGGAAAACAAAACAACCACTTCACTAACACATGGCACGATATAGGAGAACAAATCCATCAGCAGCCCACCTGCCTTTGAAAGACAATGGCCGCTCTTTCAAAGACAGAAAAGTCCACATCCTGGTTTGAAAGAGGGGTCCAAGAGTCCATCTACATTAAGGCTGGGCAACCCCCTCTCAACAGAGGGGGAGTGTCAGGAAGTGTGTAGTGGGGTGCCCCAGGGCTCTGTCCTGGGCCCTGTGCTCTTCAACATCTTCATCAACGATCTGGACGAGGGGATAGATGGGGAACTCTTCAAATTGGCAGATGACGCCAAGCTGGCAGGAATAGCCAACACTCCAGAAGACAGGCTTAGGATACAGGAGGACCTGGACAGACTGGAACACTTGGCGCTATCTAATGAAAGCGGTGAATAATAAAAAAAAGTTGGAAGGGACCTTGGAGATCATCTAGTCCAACCCCCTGCTCAGGCAGGAAACCCTTAACCATTTCGGACAAATGGCTGTCCAGTCTCTTCTTCAAAACGTCCAGTGTTGGAGCGTTCACCGCTTCTGGAGGCAGGTTGTTCCACTGGTTAATTGGTTAATTATGACTGATAAGAATTGTTTGAATATTAAGGAGTAATTAAGCTTAAATAAGAATGATGAAAATAGGTTATATGGTGAACTAATCTGATGATTTTTATGAAAACAACACAAGTTGATAAGGAAAAAACGTCATATATGGACGTTGTCATTATTTGCACAAATGTGAAAGAAAATGTTTATATTTAACCATTTTTACATTGAAAATATTAACAATTATATTTGTCTAAGGTTGAAGAAGGAGAATACTATTGGGAGAAGCAGAGAGCAAAAAAATATACTATTCATTAATATACTAATTAGGGAAGTACAAAAATTAATTATTATCGACTGTTAATTAGCTACCATCAATTGTTTTATGGGGGTGGGTTCAAAATTTACGGAACGAAGACAACATGCTGTACACTGGGCACTAAGGATTGTTATTGTAAAAAAAAAAGTCAATAAAACATTTCTAAAGAAAAAAAGAAAAAGAACTGAAGAAGCTTCTTGGATGAGAAGCGAGATGTCTTCAAGGAAAAATAAAGCCCAGTTGTCCTTTGAAAAAAAAAAACACCTTTGGGACGATCCCCAAAAGGTTTGCCTGGATTAACTTATCTTCTCTCCTAGAGGTGGGGAGGAGAAGGAAGGGAGAAAACCCCAAAACGGGGGACATTGTGGCCTAGTTTAGATGGCCTCACAAAGGCCCACCTTCTCCCCCTTTTTTTTAAGACACAACCAAGATCTTTGCCACCTGCCACCATACGCTTGCTTGTGTGCTTCGTTTCTGTGTGGTGAAAATGTGTGCTGTGAACTCTGGGGGAGGGTGGATGCCGGGGGCCAAGCTTGGGGGAAACCAAATCTAGCAACTGTATCTCCCCGAGATGCCGTTTCAAGGTCATCCCAGCAGGGAGAAGAATGGAGCTGCCTACCAAGCTGGGCTTGAGAAGTGACCGTTCGGAAAACAGCTCGCTGAAAATTCGTCGGTCATTGGGGCGGGGAGGTGTCAGCGAGGGGAAGCAATTGGGGAAGAAAAAGTTGAAGGTGGGGATTGGGGCACGCGATTCTCCGTTCTGGCTTTACCCCACTGCAGTGCCCTTGACTTCTATTAAAAGCACACCTCCGTCAACAAATGGAGCCGAGGATCGTTTCAACGTAAGTGGCTTAAGTGTTTGGCAAGTCTGAAAAACTTAGCAGCGGGAAGTGACAGTCGAGTAGGGAGGGGAGGGCATGCCGCCTGCCTGTCTGGCAACCCCTCCCCATTCAAGGAGGTGGACACTCCTGCTGTTGTAGCTGCTCCGTTTGTACCTGCAAAGGTCCGGTGAAGAATCCGATCAGACACAACAGCGGGACCATCTGGATGGGAGGGGTCTTCATGGTGACTCCTGAGGAAAGAAAAATGAGGAGGAGCCCCAGTTGTGTGTAAACCCCACTCAGGATGTTAACAAAACATCGATCGGTTTAAGTCCTACCAATAAAGGAGAATCTGTCGCTCAGGGTTGAAATGAGGGGGTCCTGGGGACTCTCTGAGCTGGGTGGGTTCCTTGAAGACCTTTCGTGACCCAAACTAGGGGACATCATCAGTGATAGAAGGGAGGGGCATCCTCCTCCTCCTCCTCCTCCTCCTCCTGCTCTTCCCTTTCTTCTTCACAAACCCCAGACTCTTCTAGCACTGATGAAGTTGTCTACTTGGCTCATGAAATGTCTGCAAGAAAATCACCCAGCTCAGAGAGCACCAAGCCCCTCCTCCTCTTCCTCCCCCTCCCTCCCTCCTCCCCCTCCTCTTCTCCCTCCCTCCCTCCTCCTCCTCCCCTCCTCCACCTCCTCTTCCTCTTCCTCCTCCTCCTCCGCCACAAACCCCATTCCCTCCTAGCACTGATGATGTTCCCTAGTTGGGTCATGAAATGTCTGCAAGGAAACCACCCAGATCAGAGAGCCACAAGCCCCTCCTCTTCCTCCCCCTCCCTCCTCCTCCTCCCTCCCTCCCTCCTCCTCCTCCTCCTCCACAAATCCCCTCCCTTCTTCCCTCCCTAGTTATAAAGTTATAACTAGAAGCGAGCACCAGTTTGCTAAAAACAGATCAGGCCCAACCGATCTTATTTCATTCTTTGACAAAGTGACTAAATGAGTAGGCCAGCGAAATGCTGTGGATGTGGTATATTGCATTGAGTTCGTTGAGACTTTGGGGAAAGTGCCAAGAAGAGCAACTAAGATGATCAAAGGCCTGGAGACTAAAAGAGATGAAGAAGCGTCGCAGGATTTGGGATTGGATAGTCCAAAGAAAAGAAGGAACAGGGGAGACATGATAGCAGCATTCCAGTATTTGAGGGGCTCCTAGAAAAAAAAGGGGACCCACTTATTTCCCAAAGCCCCTGAAAGCAGGACAGGAAGCAATGGATGGAAACTCCTCAAGGAGAGAAGCAACCTGGAATTAAGGAGAAGCGTCCCAACAGGGAGGACAATTAACCCGTGGAACAACTTGCCACCAGAGGTTGTGGGTGCTTCATTACTGAAGGGTTTTAAGAAGAGATTGGAGAGCCACCTGCCTGAAATGGTACAGGGTCTCCTCTTTGAGCAGGGGGTTGGACTAGAAGACCTCCAAGGTCCCTTCCAATGCTGTCATTCCATGATTCTGTAAAGGTCTTCTGCTTGAGCAGGGGGGGTCAGACTACAAGACCTCCAGGGTTCCTCCCAACTCCATGATTCTGTAATTCTTTAATTCTGCTCCCCTTTTATTATATTTACATGGTACCCAAAAGCCAAGCTCTTATCATTAACAGTCACTCCCAGCACTAAAAGTGGGTGGGTCAGTCACTTTATATTCCCTGTTTTCTTACTGGGAACATCTAAGGAAGCTCCAGCGATTGGAAGGGACCGTGGAGATCTTCTCGTCCAACCCCCTGTTCAAGCAGGAGACCCTTACAGAATGATAGTATCACAGAGTTGGAAGGGACCGTGGAGATCTTCTCGTCCAACCCCCTGCTCAAGCAGGAGACCCTTACACAATGAGAATGACAGAGTTGGAAGAGATCATGGAGATCTTCTAGTCCAACCGCTGCTCAAGCAGGAAACCCTTACAGAATGATAGAATGACAGAGTTAAAAGGGACCGTGGAGGTCTTCTAGTCCAATCCCTACTCAAACAGGAGATTCTTATAGAATCATAAGAGTTGGACCTTGGAGGTCTTCTAGTCCAACCCCCTACTCAAGCAGGAGACCCTTACAGAATGATGGAATCACAGAGTTGGAAGGGACTGTGGAGGTCTTCTCGTCCAACCCCCGCTCAAGCAGGAGACCCTTACACAATGATAGAATGACAGAGTTAAAAGGGACCATGGAGGCCTTCTAGTCCAGCCCCCTGCTCAAGCAGGAGACCCTTACAGAATTTATTTATTATTTATTTATTAATTTAATTTATATACCGCCCTTCTCCCGAAGGACTCAGGGCGGTGCACAGCATTTTTAAAACAAATAACAATAAAATACCAGAATGATAGAATCACAGAGTTGGAAGGGACTGTGGAGATCTTCTCGTCCAACCCCCTGCTCAAGCAGGAGACCCTTTGAGTTTTGGTCCCCACAATACAAAAAAGACGTTGAGACTTTGGGAAAAGTGCCAAGAAGAGCAACTAAGATGATTGAAGGCCTGGAGACTAAAAGAGATGAAGAAGCATCGCAGGATTAGGATTTGGCTCGTCCAAAGAAAAGAAGGAAGAGGGGAGACATGGTAGCAGCGTTCCAGTATCTGAGGGGCTCCTAGAAGGAAAAGGGGACCCACTTATTCTCCAAAGTCCCTGAAAGCAGGACAGGAAGCAATGGATGGAAACTCCTCAAGGAGAGAAGCAACCTGGAATTAAGGAGAAACTTCCAAAAAGGGAGGACAATTAACCCATGGAAAAGCTTGCCACCAGAGGTTGTGGGTGCTTCATTACTGAAGGTTTTAAAGAAGAGATTGGAGAGCCACCTGCCTGAAATGGTACAGGGTCTCCTCTTTGAGCAGGGGGTTTATTATTTATTTATTTATTATTTAAATTTATATACTGCCCTATCTCCCTTATGGGACTCAGGGCGGTGAACAGGCGATAATAAAAATCACAATAAATATTAAATAAAAAGCCTGCTCTAAAATACCCCATATAAAAGCCCCTACCAAAACACAATCAAAACTACGCCAGGCTGTCCGCATGGAATAGATGGGTTTTCAAGGCTCGGCGGAAGAGGCGCAGGTCCGTAGTTGTACGTAGTTCGGGGGGGTAGGTCATTCCAGAGGGCAGGAGCTGCCACAGAGAAGGCTCTCCCCCTGGGGGTCGCCAGCCGGCATTGACTGGCCGACGGCACCCTAAGGAGGCCCTCTCTGTGGGAGCGGACTGGTCGAAGGGAGATATTTGGTAGGAGGCAGTCTTGCAAATACCTAGGTCAGTGATGGCGAACCTTTTAGAGACTGAGTGCCCAAACTGCAACCCAAAACACACTTATTTATCACCGGGTGCCAGGTGGGCATGGCCCACTGGGTGGGCGTGGCTGTGGTGGTCATGGGAGATTGGGTGGGTGTGGCCAAGTTGGGCGTGATCACCTCGATGTTGCTCGTGGGAGGGACGCCTGTGGGGGCTGGGCAGGGTTGGGGGAGATCCAGGGGGTCTCTGGCAGGTGAGGCGATGGGCAGGAGGCTCGTCCTGCTGGGTGAGTCGAGGCAAGACAAGGCAGGGCGGGAGTGCCATTGTCACAGGGCAAGGTGAGGCCGGGGCGGCTGCTGCCTGACACCATCAGCCCCTGCACACAGAGGCCAGTGAGCGCATTGGTGCTGTGATGCATCCGGCCATGTGGGACCTCGGCGAGTTAGTGGGTGGCTAAAGAGGGACGGTTGCTATCTCCGGGGCATGATGCGCGTGCCCACAGAGAGGGCTCTGAGTGCCACCTCTGGCACGCGTGCCATAGGTTCGCCACCACTGACCTAGGTCCATTCCCATGGAGCGCTTTAAAAGTTGTTACTAACACCTTGAAGCGGACCCGGAAGGCCACCGGCAGCCAGTGCAGCTCGCGCAGGAGAGGTGTTACATGGGAGTATCTAGAGGCCCCCAAAATCCCCCGTGCAGCCGCATTCTGAACTAGCTGGAGCCTCCAGGTGCACCTCAAGGGGAGCCCCATGTAGAGAGCGTTGCAATAGTCCAGGCGGGAAACAACGAGGGCTTGAGTGACTGTGCGTAGGGCATCCCGATCCAGAAAGGGGCGCAACTGGCATATCAGGCGAGCCTGATGAAAAGCCCCCCTGGCCACGGCCATCACATGATCGTCTAAAGACAGCCAAGCATCCAGGAGGACGCCCAGGTTGCGGGCCCTCTCTGTGGGAGCTAATGACTCGCCCCCAATAGCCAGAGATGGAGCCAACTGGCTATGACGTGACGCCAGAAACCACAGCCACTCGGTCTTGGATGGGTTGAGTCGAAGCCTGTTCCTCCCCATCCAGACTCGCATGGCCTCCAGGCACCGGGACATCACTTCCGCGGCATCGTTGGGGTGGTCCGGGGTGGAGATGTACAGCTGGGTGTCATCTGCATACTGATGAAACTCCACCCCGAAACCACGGATGATCTCACCCAGTGGCTTCATATAAATGTTGAACAGGAGAGGCG
>NW_015392135.1:17867-20100 GCF_001527695.2 Protobothrops mucrosquamatus | reverse complement strand
AAAGCACTATGAAGCAGTATTATAAGTCTAAGTGCTATTGCTGTTGCTATCAAAAAGGGGCAATCCTCTATACACTTGGGACGATGACAAAGTCTAAAGGTTCATAGCGCTGGACTGACTTTTATGATCTTTCTGGCTGTGATCATTAAGCAAATTTGCCTTTCCCTCGTCGAAGTTCAGTAGTGGGATTCAGCCAGTTTGCACTGGTTCGGGAGAACTGATAGCTAAATTTACTTGAATTCGGAGAACTGGCTGGCTTCTGAAATAATAATAATAATAATAAAGTTGGAAGGGACCTTGGAAGTCATCTAGTCCAACCCCCTGCTCAGGCAGGGAACCCTATACCATTTCGGACAAGTGGCTGTCCAGTCTCTTCTTAAAAACTTCCAGTGTTGGAGCAGTCACCGCTTCTGGAGGTAGGTTGTTCCACTGGCTAATTGTTCTAACTATCAGGAAGTTTCTCCTTAGTTCTAGGTTGCTTCTCTCTTTGGTTAGTTTCCATCCGTTGCTTCTTGTCCTGCCTTCAGGCGCTTTGGAGAATAGCTTGACTCCCTCTTCTTTGGGGCAGTCCCTGAGATATTGGAACACTGCTATCATGTCCCCCCTCATCCTTCTCTTCGTTAAACTAGACATACCCATTTCCAGCAACCGTTCCTTATATGTTTTACCCTCCATTTCTGGAAGTCTGTTCTAGGCAACAGAGGCCTGGAGGAGGCCTCCCAGGCTTAGAACGCTCCACCAGAAGTGCATTGATGCCACTTCCAGAAGTCCGTTCTAGGCATCGGAGCCCCAGGCCTGCATCACATAATAGAACCAGCTGTTCAGGTATTTGAATCCCACCACTGTCGAGGTTGCTTGTCAGAAGCCATTTGGGAAGGTCGCAAGTGGTGATCATGTGATCCTGGGACACTGCAACCATCATAAATACTTTCCAGTGGCCAAGCACCTGAATCACGATCATGTGAACATGGGGAATGTGAGGATCAGTTGTAACTCCCTTTCTTCAGTCCCACCATAACATTGAATGGTCACTAAACAAGTGATTGAAAGTTGAGGATTATCTGTATGCTCTGTTAAATAGTATACCTGCATTTGGCATCAGATGACAGCTCTTCAACAACCTTGTCTGGTCCTTGGTGAGGATGGCAGAAGAGATTATTGGCAGTTCCCTTCCTTCCATTCAGGACATGGAACGTAAGTGATGCTTGAGCAGGGTCCGCAGAATTGACTGGGACGCTACACATCCTCTTCATGACCTGTTTTTCTTGTTACTTTCTGGGGGGGGGGGGAGGAGGCTTCGTGAAGCAGAACATCAGATTCAGTCACAGTTTTCTTCTATATAGTATCAAGCCTGTGAACTCTCAAGTTTCCTATCTCCACTATGTGTTCAAAATAGACAGTGATTAATATTTATATGTATGTATATATGTGCATATAGCATGTGTATATATGTGTGTTATGTATGTGTATGGGTAGCTATATACTTTCTTTTGAGAGCAGGCAACAGAATTTCACTTTTAATGTGGGCCAGTGTGCTCATAGTAAAAAGTTACAATAAAGGTCATCTTATCTTATCTTACCTTACCTTTCCTTACCTTACCTTACCTTACTTTACCTTATCCTATCCTATCCTATCCTATCCTATCCTATCCTATCCTATCCTACCTTATCTTACCCCATCCCATCTCATCTTATCTCATCTTGAGATGGTTGTATGGGAGGAGTTTGACTCTGTTGCTCCCGAGGACGTGGACAGGGTCTTGGGGAGGCTGAATGCAACCACATGTTTGTTAGATCCGTGTCCCTCCTGGCTGGTACTGGCAGCTCGGAGGGCACACGAGCCTGGCTCCAGGGAATTATTAACGCTTCTTTGCAGGAGGGTGTCTTCCCTGTGGCCCTTAAGGAGGCCGTTGTGAGGCCCCTCCTCAAGAAGCCTTCCCTGGACCCAGATGAGTTGGCCAATTATCGCCCGGTCTCCAACCTTCGCTTTGCGGTGAAGGTTGTTGAGAGTGTGGTTGCACGGCAGTTCCCTCAGCACCTGGATGAAACAGTCTATCTAGACCCACACCAGTCGGGCTTCAGGCCGGGGCACAGCACGGAAACGGCATTGGTCGCGTTGGTCAATGATCTCTGGAGGGCCCGGGACAGAGGTTACTCCTCTGTCCTTGTTCTTTTGGACCTCTCAGCGGCTTTTGATACCGTAGACCACGGTATCATGCTGCGGCGTCTCGGT
>NW_015392135.1:6382-16847 GCF_001527695.2 Protobothrops mucrosquamatus | reverse complement strand
GGAGGCTTCAACTGGTCCAGAATGCGGCCGCGTGGGCGGTGTTGGGAGGGACTCGTCGCTCCCATGTAACACCGCTGCTGCGCGAGCTGCACTGGTTGCCAGTGGCCTTCCGGGTGCGCTTTAAGGTGTTAGTTACCACCTTTAAAGCGCTCCATGGCATCGGACCTGGTTATCTCCGAGACCGCCTTCTGCCACAGATCCCCTCCCATAGACCGGTACGCTCCCACAGAGTGAATCTCCTCAGGGTGCCGTCGGCCAAGCAATGTCAGCTGGCGACCCCCAGGGGGAGGGCCTTCTCTGTGGGTGCCCCCACCCTCTGGAACGAACTACCCCCCGAGATCCGGACGATTCCGGATCTCCTTACTTTCCGCCGCGCCCTCAAGACATGGCTTTTTCAGCAAGCGGGCCTGGCCTAGGGAGGATTTTAAACCGGGTTTATTTTTAGGAGTAATTTTTAAATACCACAACTTTAAATATTTGGTTTTAATTGATCTTATTTCGGTGGGGTTATAGTGTATTTATGTTTTTTAATATGTTGTGAGCCGCCCTGAGTCCCATTGGGAGAAGGGCGGGATATAAATCAAATAAAAATAAATAAAATAAATCTTGTCTCGCCTCATCTCATCTTGTCTCATCTCATCTTATATCTTATATCTTATACCTTATATCTTATATATCTTATATCTTATATCTTATATCTTATATCTTATCATCTGCGAAAGCTAAGCAGGGCTGGTATAGAAGAGCAGGCAGAGTTGGAGGGTGGCGTTAAAGACATCTCCAGTTTAGAGTCCTTGAGTTGCCGCAAGAAATCTAAGTCCCCCCACCCCATTGAATTCCATCAGCTTTTACCTAGCACCAACTTAGTGTGGACCATTAGTTGACCAGATTCTTGTGTATAAGTTTCAACAAATCATTTATGCTATAAACAAACCAAATAGTCCTGATTCTTTGTGCCTGACAGTTGATCCTGGCTAGTACCTGGATGGGAGACCACCAGGAAATCCCGGAGCCATAGTACCAAATAGGAAATTGGGGCGGGGGTGAAGGAGTGGGGAATGGAAAAAAGCAATGGAAAACCATTCTCAAGTAAACTGTTAGTATTGAAAAATATAATGATGAATTTATTCATTGGTTTATGGATTTGGAGCAGGGCTCACAGGTTAAGGATGCTGAGCTTGTCAACTGGAAAACTGACAGCCCAGGTTCCTGAATGCTGAGCTCCTGGTTACTTGCCCAGCTCCTACCCATCTAGCAGTTCAAAAGCGTGAAAATGTAAGTTGATAAATAGGTACCACTTCAGCAGGAAGGAAACAGCATTCCGTGCACCTTGGTGTATAGTCATGCTGGCCACGTGACCACAGAAATGTCTTTAGACAATGCTGGATCCCTCGGCTAAGAAATGGAGATGAGCATCACCCCCTAGAGTCAGAAATGACTGGAATTTATCTTTACCTTTATTGGTTGGGAGAATTTATAGAGCTTCAAGACATGAGGTTGCTGGAACCAGTGCCATAAATTCGGAAGGAAGGGAAATCATATACATATATACTCTGTATTATCATCTTAGGTTTATTTCCTTGTGAATTCAGAGTCAGAAAAACAGAGTTGGAAGGGACCTTAGAGGAATTCTAGTCCAATCTCCTGCTCAGGGAGGAAACTCTGTACCATTTCAGGCAAATGGTTATCCAGTCTCTTCTTTAAAAACTTCCAGTGTTGGAGCATTCACAATTTCTGGAGGCAGGTTGTTCCATTGATTAATTATTCTAATTGTCTGGAAATTTCTCCTTAGTTCTAGGTTGGTTCTCTCCTTGATTAGTTTCCATTCTCCTGCCTTTAGGTGTGATAGAAGCAAGTCTTCATCCTGGTTCATCCAAGCCGGGGATAAATAAGCAACATGGCGACTGCTTTGGGAAGAAGGTTACAATTTATTGCAGAAGCAGAAAGATGGTTCTTCAGGAAAGAGCAGAGGAGAGAAGAAAGAGACTGAACACATGGGTAGAAGGTTTTTATACCCCGTCTAGCCCTGTTTGGAATAGTTTCCTGTTCCTGTGGCATGAAGTTTGAGGCTATTTCTGAGTGTTTTTCTAGGCCTTGATATCTGTGGTTTAATCCTATTATCATATCCTGCTTCCCAGGTGATGGGGCTAATGACTCCTAGAGTTTGGGTGGGGCATACAGATTTTCTCTTTGTCTCCTTGATTGCTCTGGCTTCAACTTTCTGATGGTTTTACATCTGCATCTGTATGGGTCTAGCTCCTGTTTGAGATAGTTGGTTTGGGGGCAAAGTTGGTTTCTGCTTTTTTAAAATACTTTTGAGGAAATACATTTTTCTGCCCTTTTTAATATTTCCTTCTCTGGGGGTCTGACTTCCCACAGGTGCTTTGGAGAATAGGTCGACTCCCTGTTCTTTAGGGCAGCCCCTTAGATTTTAGAGTCTAAAATTTGGGTTCCAGAAGTGTCCTGACTGACTTTTATGTCTGTTTTTATATGCAAATATGTATGATTACATTGCCAAAACAGTGCAATAAAATCAAATAAAGTAAAATAAATTTGGAAGTGAGTGTCGGAAGTAGAGAAACTTGTTTCATAATGTTTTACATTTTGTCAATGCTTTTAATGTTGATCCAATGCTGCCATCTAGTGGCCAAACCTTGGTAAAGTACTGGTGAAAATGCTGTTCCTATCTGAATAGTAACAGTAAACAGAGTTGGAAAAGGACTTTGGAGCTTTTAGCTTTTCTAGCTTTTTTCCTCTGCCAAATCATAAGACTGAAAGGGATTGGGGTTTTGATCTATACATGAGATCTAAAATAGAATATATCTAAGTGGAGCTGCACTGGTTGCCGGTGGCCTTCCGGGTGCGCTTCAAGGTGCTGGTCATCATCTTCAAAGCGCTCCATGGCATCGGACCTGGATATCTCCGAGACCGCCTTCTGCCGCAGATTACCTCCCATCGGCCGGTACGCTCCCACAGAGTGGGTCTCCTCAGGGTGCCGTCAGCCAGACAGTGCCGGCTGGCGACCTCCAGGGGGAGGGCCTTCTCGTTGGGAGCACCCACCCTCTGGAACGAACTACCCCCAGAGATCCGGGTGATCCCGGATCTCCCCTCCTTCCGCCACGCCCTTAAGACATGGCTCTTCCAACAAGCGGGATTGGCCTAGGGGAATTTTTAGTGGGGTTTTAAGAGTAATTTTAATTGACATAGGCCACAGTAAATATTTCTTTTTAATTGGGTTTTAAACTGGGTATTTTTATTGTTGTATCTGTTTTACAAGGCTGTCAGCCGCCCTGAGTCCGTAAGGAGAAGGGCGGGATAAAAATTAAATAAATAAATAAATAAATAAATAAATATGTATTTTGAACATAAGATATTGTAATGATTTGAGATAAAAAAATGGTTTTATAAAATCTAGAAATATAAATATCGAAATAAGAATGTTACATTGTCTTATTAGTTTGTTAAGATATATGGTAGAATTTACATATAAGGTTTGTATTTTAAATATTAGATTATATGAGGAATTGTGATAAAGGAATTGTGCTTAATTATAATTTGAAAAAAAAATATTAAACATTAAATTAAAATATTAAGGGAAAATTAATCAACAGGTCACTGATTTGCTAAAAGTTTGAATATTTACAGATAACTAAGATATTGTCATGAGTTGAGACACAGGTTAAATAAAACCTATATTTATTTATTTTTCTCTCTTTCTGGAAAGAAAGAAAGGAAGGAAGTAGAAAAAGAAAAAAATTATTAGCCCTAAATATGAGATATGAGACTAAGAAATTGGGATCATTTAAAATCCGGAAATGATAAAATTAAACGTTAAATTTAAATATCAATGCGAAATTAAAGTTAAGAAAAACTTATTAGGTTATTGTCTAAAAGATGGAATGTCAAATTAATTAAGATATGTATAGACTGAAGATTATTGATGAATACCAGAAAGGTATTTTTTGTTTGATTGATAGAATAAGAACTGTATTGATCTGAATATGACAGTAGATATTATGGGGGAAAGGGAGGGAATTAGTTGTTGTAATATTTTGAGATTTGTACTGATGATACTCAACTGTAATGGAATTACGGTGCTCAACTGCCACGCTACTTTTCAAATATGTAAATGTAATATTGGAAAATTAATAAAAAACCTGGGGGGAAACAAATGAAAAGGACCTTGGAGGTCATCTAGTCCAGTGCTTTTCAACCTTTTCACAGAGTTTACCACTTTTAGGGTATGCCAATATTCGAGTACCACCAGTCGCCTAGCAAGTTGTCAAAAATTTGATGACCCCCCCCAAAAAAGTAATAAAGTACAGGTAGTCCTCGACTTACAACAGTTTGCTTAGTGACTGTTCGAAGTTACAACGGCACTGAAAAGGCTGACTGATGACCATTTTTTCACACTTATGACCATTGCAGCATCCCCAGGGTCACAAGATTTACATTCAGGTGCTTGGCAACTGACTCATATTTATGGTGGTCACAGTGTCCTGGGGTCACGTGATCCCCTTTTGCAACCTTCTGACAAGCAAAGTCAAAGGGGAAGCCAGATTCATTTAAGAACCGTGTTACTTATTTAACAACTGCAGTGATTCACTTAACAAATGTGGCAAGAAAGGTCATAAAATGGGACAAAACTCATTTAACAAATTTCTCACTTAGCAACATAACTTTTGGGCTTAATTGTGGTTGTAGGTTGAGGACTATCTGTACACCCACTTGCCACACTTTTAATGGGAACTTGTGCTTGTTTCTCTGACATAAATCTTTGCACTGTTCTATCCCCTTCTCTCCCTCTGCTTGTCTCAAAAAAGCCTCTGCTCTTCTCTGTCTCTCTTTTTCCATCCCCTTCTCTTTCCCGGTCATCAGTTTTTCCTCTCCCTTTCCCTCCAAAACCTCCTTTTATATCCTCTCCTCTCCCCCCCCACTCCTTTTCTCTTCGGTGTAAATGTCATGGTTCCGACAGATGAAACTCTTCAAAAGAACTTCCAGGCATTGTTTACTTTAAAGAATCTTTATCTGAGTAGCACAGCATCGGCACTAACACAGTCGAAGCCAAAAACTGGATTCCCCTCCCCTGAGCACATAGTATCAAAGCACAATTCCCTCCTCCTATTAACAGTCATAAATCACATTCTCCAACTGAGGACTAATACAAATTCTGGTGCTTGCCCCAACCTGTGGGCCACAGCCCACTACCAGTCTGTGGCCTACTCACAACTGGGCCATGTAAACGATGGCTGGTGCGTATGCGTGCGCGTGTGCAGCCCTACTCACATGAGCATTGCGGGTGATCCAGTTCTTCCTCGCGCAAGTGCTGCTGGTGCTTGTAGCCCCACTTGCACAAGCATCAGGGGGCTCACAGCACCGATTATGCGAGAGCTCGGGGCCTCACTCACTCGGGCACTTGTGGCCTCATTCGCACTTATGTCATGGGCGTTCATGGTCCCACTTGCGCCAGCATCGGGGTGCTTTTGGCCCCATTCACACGAGCATTTGAGGCCTCACTCACACGGGTGTCATGGGTGCTTTCGGCCTCACTCGCGTAAGCAATGGGTGCTTGTGCACCCATGCACCAACTCTGGTGTAGCCTATATGACCAGTTGTAGTGTGCTGTGATCATGTGGCTACAGTTTGAAACTTTTGCAGTTTTTCAGCACAAAATGGCAAAAATCACCCATTGCATATACTGGATTCTCTTAATGACCTCATGGTTCTCTTAATGACCATGTGATTCACTTAACAACTATGGCGACTCATTTTATGACCATTGTTAAAATGGTTGTAAAATCGAGTCAGGCCCCATTGTGACCCGCATAATGTGACCTCGGAAGGATGGAGTCAACCTTGAGCTGGTGAGACTCAAACTGCAGTCTAACCATTGCACCACCACGGAGTACCTGTATAAAGTTGTGATAGCAAAATCTTACAGTCTTGATTTTGCTTCTCCCCTCCCTTCCTTTATCTTCATGGGAACTAGGAAGAGTCTTGTCTGAAAATCATACACAGGTTACTGTTCTGCCCCAGAGTCAGATTTCTCTTATCTAACCATGGTCTTGATAGTGCCTTTTCTTCCTATTCCTCAAAGTTATTCCTTCTTATTACATCTGAGATACCTACAGGAATTCTTGGTATCAGATTACATATGCAGGAATGTTATGGTTAGTTCTACTTTCCTCAATTCCAAATGAGCCATCAGTGGCACTTAGGAGATACCTCGTTCATGAGAATCTTCCTGTAGGTGCAGATTGATCACAAATGCTACAAAGTCCTTGGCCTTCTTGGAGAAGCTGTGGAAACTTACACGCTCAGTCAAACTAATTAAGGAGCAATTTCCTGACAGTTAGAACAATTAATTGGTAGAACAGCTTGCCTTCAGAAGAAGTGGGTGTTCCGTCACTGGAGGTTTTCAAGGAGAGATTGGACAGCCATTTGTCTGGAACAATAGGGTCTCCTGCTTGAGCAGGGGGTTGGACAAGAAGACCTCCAGGGTCCATTCCAACTCTGTTGTTCTGTATTCTAATCAACCTTTACCTGGCTTTTCCTCTCCCCCCCCCCCAAATGTTTTGGATTGTTTGGCTCTCAGCTGTTGGCTGAGGATATTTTCCAAACCATCTGACTTTTTCTAACAGGGTCTGCTCTCTCTAGGTGTATTGTGGGCTGAGTATCAAAGACAGAAAGATGTTGGGGGAAAGGAAGCTAATGATTGGATCATCATATTGAAGAAGAGATATTACAAGGGGGAAAAAAATCCACAATTATTTCTAAGAGTTTTAGATCTCCCCAGAAGAGGTCAGCAGATAACCAGGCTTGGAAAGCTGTGGCCTCGTATGCGAAGCTGATCTGGTTATTCAGTTGAACTATCCCTCCCAGTCACCACTTCCATAATAACATAATAGCCTACCAGCAAAAACAATATTGGATCACAGGGTCACAAAATGGAATGGAATGTTTTGTACTTTTGCAATTTTTTGCATGAACTAATAGATGATGGAAAAAATTTCCAGGGTCCACATCTTCTCTCTCTCTCTCTCTCTCTCTCTCTCTCTCTCTCTCTCTCTCTCTCTCTCTCTCTCTCTCTCTCTCTCTCTCTCTCTCTCTCTCTGTGTGTGTGTGTGTTAAAGATTACCAAATCCTAAAACTAGCTCTATTCATTCAGGAATTAACATTGTGGAAAAAACCTTATTGCAACAACAATAAACATAGGAGATTCATGAATTGAATTGAATTCTTTGTTTATAAAGAATTTTATTCCAAATTAATTTTATTTCTCTCCCTGTTTCAGCTATCCCTTAACCATTAACACCAATCCATGATCCACTGAGACTGGAAACTATGGGAAATAACATTGTAATACTAGATCGCTAAATTGCACTTCTGCTAAGCTATCCACTGACAATAGGAAAGCCAAGTACCAAAGCCAAATACCTGGGCAAGAGTAAGTAACCAGACAAAGAACCTGTTCAGTCGCACTTCCCCTCACTCACAAATTGTGTAGACACTATCTACACAACAAAGGCAAATGGACAGACACCAGGAAGGACAATTAAAATCGAACTTTTGACAGAGTCACATACTAGAACCAGTATATACACACATACCCCGCATATCCCAAGCTCACACCAAGGACCAGTTCCTCTATAAAACAAACTCTCTGTGACCCATTTTCTCTGTAGCCTACCCTTTCTACCAGCAACATGCCTTGCGTGTTATTTGTGATACCCCAGCTCAAAAAAGGGATCCGTAAAATTCTTTTAACAACATCATTCTTCTTTAGGATAACATTTCCTTTTGCATTAAAGAACCCATATTTACCGGTTCAAAATTTCTCATGGGTTGTCTTCCTTCCTCTGCTACCTTCTGTCTAAAAGAAAACAAAGAAAACACGGTGGGAATAACTAATAATAATTGCTTAAACTCACTACAAAGAAAGGCATGACAAAGAAGTAAACAAATGTGCATTGAAAAAAATCTATGTCAGGCACAAGAGACCAGGAACAGGAGTTGAGTTCATAGCACTAAGAGTTTATTCAGCTACCTCTACAAAAGAATCTGCTCTACTAAATGGACAGGACAAATTAGCACTAGATAAGCATCAATGGAATTCATGGGGGCTGGAGTTGGGTCTCTTGTGGCTGTGCAACAATTCCAAATTGATGTGTTTAGCCCCACCCTTGGGCTTAGCATGCTCATCTCCTACAATCTGCAAGAAATAGCAATAGCACTTAGACTCATATACCGCTTCACAATGCTTTACAGCCCTCTCTGAGCAGTTTACAGAGTCAGCCTATTGCCCCCCAACAATCTGAGCCCTCATTTTACCGACCTCGGAAGGATGGAAGGTTGTGTCAACCTTGAGCCAGTCAGGATCGAACTGCTGGCAGTGGGAAGAATTAGCCTCGCATCACTCCCCTTCCAACCCCCCCCCCCCCCCCCCCCCCCCCCCCCCCCCCCCCCCCCCCCCCCCCCCCCCCCCCCCCCCCCCCCCCCCCCCCCCCCCCCCCCCCCCCCCCCCCCCGGGCAGCCCCAGCAGCTGCGCTTACCTCCATGGCCTGCCATCCCCCTCAACACCCCCAGCAATTGCATGAAAGCCCCCCAGCAGACATGTAGCATTGGTATCCTGCTGCCCCCCAGGTACCCCCAGCAGCAGCACATAAGCAACGTTTGCCTGCCACCCCCCACAGATCTTGCTCTAACCTTTCACCAATCACAGCCCCACACAGTCCCCTCGCTCTCCCTTCCCAGCACCATTTTTGTGACCTACCACCTGATTGGCTGGCAGCTTCTTGTCCTGTGGAGTGAAACACCTGGGACAAATTCTGTCTGGGCGAATGGGCCAGACTGAAGGGTGAGGGGCGGAGGCCAGGGGCTCATTGCCCCCAGGGAGAATGGCTGGGGGAGGGCCAGCAGAGGAGGAAAGCTGGCTGGGAATGGGCTGAGGCAGGTGGCTGGAGGTGAAGTGGGCATGGCCAATGTTGGGACCTAAAGGTCCCATTCCGGCTGCAGTTCTGCTGACTGCCAAGTGCCAGAGTTCAGCAGTTCGATTCTCACTGGCTTAAGGTTGACTCCGCCTTCCATCCTTCTAAGGTCGATAAAATGAGGACCCAGATTGTTGGGGGGCAATATGCTGACTCTGAAAATCGCTTAGAGAGGGCTGTAAAGCATGGTGAAGTGGTATATATAACTCTAAGTGCTAATGCTATTGCTATTTAAAACCATCAAACAATATCTGCCTATCCCAGATCCTTGGGAAGGACTTGATAGATGGATAAAAATGCCAAATCCAGTCTAAACATCTGGCTGACTACATGACTAACAGTAATAGCAATAATACCTTACTCTAATCCAGGGGTAGGCAACCCAAAATACTCAAAGAGCCACTTGGACCCATTTCCCACCGAAAACAAAACACAGGGAGCCGCAAAACCCTTTGGATTTCTAAAATGAAGATAACACTGCATATATCCTTTTTTACCTTTATTATATATATATATATAAAAGGATATTTGCAGTGTTATCTTCATTTTAGATGTCAAAAGGGTCTCTCTCTTTGTCCCTCCCTCCCTCTCCCCCTCTCCCTCCCTCTTTCTGCTCTTGGTCTGCCAGTCTTCTTCCCCCACTCTGTGTGTGTGTGTGTGTGTGTGTGTGTGTGTGTGTGTGTGTGAGAGAGAGAGAGAGAGAGAGAGAGAGAGAGAGAGAGAGAGAGAGAGAGAGAGAGAGAGAGAGAGGCACTTGCACTTCCCCCTTTCTCTCTTTCCTCTCCCTCTTTCCTTTCTCTTTCCTCTCCCTCTTTCCTCTCTCCCTTTCTTTCCTCTCCCTCCCTTTCTCTTTCCTCTTTCTTCCTTTCTCCCTTCCTTTTTCTCTTTACTCTTTTCCCCTTTCCTTTCTCCCTTTCTTTCTTTCCTCTTTCCTTTTTCTTTCCTCTCCCCCTCTCCCTTTCTCTTTCCTCTTTCTCCCTTTCTCTTTCCTCTTTCTCCCTTTCTCTCCTCTTTCTCTTTCCTCTTTCTCCCTTTCATTCCTCTTTCTCCTTCTTTCTTTCTTTCCTCTCTCCCCTTCTCCCTCCCCTTCTTTCATCTCCCTTTCTCTTTTCTGTTTCTCCCTTTCTTTTACTTTCCTTTCCTCTTTCTTTCCTCTCCCCCCTCCCTCTCCCTCTCTTTTCTTTCTCCCTCTTTCTCACTTTCTTTCCTTTCTCCTTCTTTCTCTTTCTTTCCTCTCCCCCTCTCCCTCCCCCTTTCTTTCATCTCTTTCTTTCCTCTTTCTCCCTCTTTCTTTCTTTCCTTTTTTCCTTTCCTCTTTCTTTCCCCTCTCCCCCCTCCCTCTTTCCTCCCTTTCTTTTCTTTCTCCCTCTTTCTTTCTTTCTTTCTTTCTTTCCTTTCTCCCTCTTTCCTCTTTCTCCTTCTTTCTCTTTCTTTCCTCTCCTCCTCTCCCTCCCCCTTTCTTTCCTCTCCCTTTCTCT
>NW_015392135.1:0-5577 GCF_001527695.2 Protobothrops mucrosquamatus | reverse complement strand
CAAAGAGAAATCCCAGCACCTCTCATCGATCCTGCTGCCGGGACGGCAAACGCTGTATGTTAGCAATATCTGGAGAGCTACAGTTCATCCGCACCCTCCTGAAAGGCTCTCCCCTCCGTTGCAATGTCACGCTTTGAAAGGCCCCTGACCCTCCTCCGCTTCAGGCCGACTGTGCCCAGCAGGGAGCCTCAGTAGCCGGCACGGAAGGGAGGAAGGGAGGAAGAGAGACAGACCATCTCCTCGCAGCTCACTTCCAATCCCAATGTTGTGAATCCTGCTTGGGATTTGGGACTGAGAGGGAGAAGATCCTGGCTCCCAAGCTGCAGGGACTTCCAACCATAGAGCTTGCTTGCCTCTGTTCCCAGCCAGCGCCACGCGCGCGCAAAACAACAGCAGCAAGAAAATGCTGCGGTCGAGACTTGTCCGCCTGCCTGGCTCCCGGGCCTCGGTAGCCAGCCATTTGAAGCGAGCAGCCTCATCGGTAGAGAGAGGAGAGAAGAGAGTGAGGGTGGATGAGCCGAGTCTGTGGCAGGGATAACAAGGGCTCAGGAGATGCTAGCACGAAGTGCTTTTGACTTACTTTGCTTGTCCTCCCCCACTGGTTCTTCGCCCGAACAAGTCACCCTCTCTTTCTCTCTCCTTCCTCTGCCCCCCCTCTCTCCAGATGAGGAGAGAGAGAGGCAGACGGCGCCGAAGGGGCAGGGAAGGGAAGGGAGCAGGAGGCAGTAGAAGGCGCTGAAAGGCACCCGGGACACCACGGACTGGCCCGGGAAAATGCGTGGCGAGCTCGGCTGCCTAGGGAACAGCCCGGGGATGGCCCAGGAAGTGATGCCTCCCTGCTGCCACCCGGCCCGGCTCGGGGAGACATATGGCTGGGTCGGCTGCCCGGGGAGTGGCCCGGGGACGGTGCAGGAAGCAATGCCCCCCTGCCACCCAGCCCGGCCTGGGGAGATGCGTAGCCGGCTCGCCGGCCTGGGGACGGCCTAGGGAGCGATGCCCCCACCGCCACCCCAGCAAGGACTGCTGCACAGCCTGAGCAGACACGTGGTCGGCTCAGCGGCCCGGGGACGGCCCAGGAGCGATGCCCCCACTGTCGCCGCCCCAGCCAGGACTGCTGCACGGCCCGGCCCACAGAGACGCATGGCCGTCTGCTGCCCGGGGAATGGCCCGGGAACGGCCCTGGAAGCGATGTCCCCAGCCCAGCCCGGGGAGACGCGTGGCCGGCTTGGCTAACTGGGGACGGCCCAGAAAGCGATGCCCCCGTTGCTGCTGCCACGGCCCCAGCCAGGACTGCTGCTCAGCCCGGCCCGCGGAGATGCGTGGCCGGCTCAGCTGCCCAGGGACAGCCCAGGAAGCAATGCCCTCCTGCCACCACTCCAGCCGGGACTGCCGCCCGGCCCGGCCTGGGGAGATGCATAGTTGGCCTGGGGCCCGGGGACAGCCCAGGGAGCGATGCCGCCGCCGCCCCAGCTGGGACTGCTGCTCAACCCGGCCCGCGGAGATGCGTGGCTGGCTCAGCTGCCCAGGGACGGCCCAGGAAGCAATGCCCTCCTGCTGCCACCCCAGCCGGGACTGCTGCCCGGCCCGGCCTGGGGAGACGCATAGCCGGCTTGGTGGCCTGGGGACGGCCCAGGGAGCAATGCCCCCGCCGGCCCAGCCGGGAGTGAGGCCTGGGGGGGCAGGAGGAAGAAGGGGGGAGGGGGAGGAGGAGGCTCCGGAGCCGCAGGAGAGGGCTCAAAGAGCCGCATGCGGCTCCGGAGCCGCGGGTTGCCGACCCGTGCTCTAATCTGTTAAATTTGGTGTGATTTGTTGTCTCATATGATGTAGCCTCTCTGTATAAACAGTATATCCCACTCTAGTATTTTTTTTCAAAAATGGACAGCACCTTCTAGTTTTTCCATATTAGATTCTAGAAATTGGATCTCTAGTTTTCTGAACCCCATGACAAATCCAGGCCTGAGTCAAATAAGACATCTGTAAATCAGTCATTTACAGAGATAGAAAAACTCATCCTTAAATGCATACATCTAATTCTTAAAGGTGGGGTGTGCTGGCTCAGTAGTTAAAGATGCTGACCTTATCAGTGGAAAGCAGAGAATCTGGGTTCAAGACCCGAGTGCTGCATGATGAGATGAGCTCCCATTAGTCGCCCCAGCTCCTGCCAATTTAGCAGTTTGAAAGCATGCAAACGTGAGTAGATAAATAGGTACCACTTCAGTGGGAAGATAATAGCATTCTGTGCACTTAGGTGTATAGTCATGCTGACTACATGACCATGGAAGCATCTTTGGACAACACTGGCTCCCTCAGCTGGAAAACAGAGATGACCATTGCCTCCTGGAGTTGGACATGACTTGTCAGAGAAAACCTTTACCTTTACTTTTTAACAAGATGAAAAACCTCAAGATTCCATCCTGAGTCAGAGACACACCCTCCATTGTCTCAACATTCCATCTCTGTAACAATGGACCTCCCCAGCTCTGGCATATAGTCATGCTGGCCACATGACCACAGAAATGTCTTCAGACAATGCTGGGTCCTTTGGCTAAGAAATGGAGATGAGCACTGCCTCCTAAAGTCGGACATGATTGGACAGGGGAAACCTTTACCTTCTTAAAGAAGATCCATTTGTAAGAAACAGGGGTATCCTGGTGGTGGGGAGAAGGGATCAAACTTGGTGGCTGTAAATATGCAATTGATTCCCCCAACCTTTTTTTTTTTTATTAAGCAGTCTACTTTTATGGGGTGGTGATGTTAGCTCATTTTTTTCCCAAAGAGAAATAGATTATCCAGAGCGAAATAGATTACCAAGTTATTGTCCTCCCCTTTTTTGTGTGCCATGCAATAAAAGTGTGGGTGTGAGTTTCTTGCCTTTCAATGTGCATTAATCTCTCTGGACATATGCATTTCCAGCTTGCCATAATTCCACTCAAAACCCACAGAAAGATATAACACACAAGTAAGTCCTGTGCCAAACCTTTCTTCAGCATTCTGTAACCACTTTTCTTCCGCTGAATAGAAAAATAAATTGCTTTTAGATTATTTGCTTTTCCCCAAGGGGAAAAAAAATCCTTGGAGTGTAAGTTCTGACACACCTAGTAACGAATAGCTGAAAGAGTTTGGATTTGAATGTCTTGTTTTTTATTATGCAGTCTTTTTTCTAAGGTTTCTTTGGATCCACACACTTCCATTATAAAAACAGGCATTAAAAGGGATCCTCTCTCTTTACCAGATTGGTAAACTGAATTATCATCAGAGGAGGCTACAGAGCGATGGAAACTAAGTCATTAAAGACTCCATCAACAGAGGGATAGTATCAAAATCAAATGAAGTGTTAGTACACTTTATATCACATTGGTAAGATCACGATTGGAATACTGCATCCAATTCTGGTCATCACGATACAAAAAAAGATGTTGAGACTCTGGAAATACTGCAGAGAAGAGCAACAAAGATGACTGGAGGCTAAAACATATAAGGAATGGTTGCTGGAATTGGGTATGTCTAGTCTAATGAAGAGAAGGATGAGGGGTGACATGATAGCAGTGTTCCAATATCTCAGGGGCTGCCACAAAGAAGAAGGAGCCAAGCTATTCTCCAAAGCACTTGAAGGCAGGACAAGAAGTGATGGGTGGAAACTTATCAAGGAGAGAAGCAACCTAGAACTAAACAAAAATTTCCTGACAGTGAGAACAATTAATCAGTGGAACAACTTGCCTCCAGAAGTTGTGGGTGCTCCATCACTGGAGGTTTTTCAGAAGAGACTGGACAGCCACTTGTCTGGAATGGTATAAGGTCTCCTGCTTGAGCATGGGGTTGGAATAGAAGACCTCCAAGGTCCCTTCCAACTCTGTTATTCTGTATTCCAAAATAGAGGTGAGTGGAGAGACTAAAAATGGTCAAAATTTAATTACAGTTACTGTTGTAATGTGAGTCCCACCCTTTTTGTATAAGTGTTCGCATGTTCAAAATGTGGTTTGACACATACAAACACCTTCCATGGAACCACTGGATAGAAAACAGCAACACCAGCAATATTCGTCACCTGGCAACCAAAAATAAAGACAGCAAACAAACAAACAATAAACCCACCAAGACAAATTCCAATGAAATGCTCAAGTAGAAAAAAATGGATCCTGTTTCACAGGGAAAGAACAGAATTACAGAATAACAGAGCTGGACAGGACTTAAGGGCCTTCTAGTCCAACCCCTTGCTCAGATAGGAGATCCTCTACCATTCCAGACAAACGGTTGTCCAATCTCTTCTTAAAAGCCTCCAGTGATGGAGCACCCACCACTTCTGAAGGCAAGCCTTCCACAAGTTGATTCTTCTAACTGTCAGGAAGTTTCTCCTTATTTCTAAGTTGGATCTCTCCTTGATTAATTTCCATTCACTGCATGTTGTCCTACCTTCAGGTGGTTTGGAGAATAGGCTGATCCCTCCCCCTTTTTAATAACCCCTTAGATATTGGAACACTGCTATCACCCCTAGTTCTTCTTTTCATTAGACTAGACTTACCCAATTCCTGCAACAGTTCTTGATATGTTTTAATTCCAGTTCCCTAATCATTTTTGTTGCTCTTTGAACTTTTTCTAGAGTCTCACCATCTTCTTTACAGCATGACAATCAAAAGTGGAAGCAATACTACAAGTGTGGCCTTACCAAGGCATTATAAAGTGGTACTAACACTTCACATGATTTTCATTCTATCCCTCTGTTAATACAGCCTAGGATTGCGTTGATACTCAAAATACTTTTGAGAACTTGCAAGGTAGATCTTGGCGTTGTGTCAGCCTCATTCTAACATTTTCTCAGCAGCCTTTCTGGCTTCGTACACTTCAATTAAAACTCATGGCAAGATTAATTAGGAAGGTCCATCGTGTGAGCTTTTCCAGCGTGGGAGGTTTTGGGCAGCCCAGAAGACTGTAAAGCTGTGATAGATTTTTCAGGCACACAGAGATAACCTCATACAAAAAGGTTTCTGATTCTTCTACCTCTTAACGGCCCATCAGGTGCCAATAGGAGCTTTTAGGGCTGAAGACAATAAACACACTTGTGCAAGCTAAGGACCCCAAAGTGTACTGAAGTTACATAAAACAATTTGTCTCAGAGTTCAACAACTAAGATGTGTGGATTTCAACTTTCAGAAGTCAGAATTTTCAGTCAGTCAGAATTTTCAAGCCCACACATCTTGAAGTTCCTGAGGTGAAAAAAATCACTAATACAAGTAACCCTAGAAGCGCAACCATAACTGAGCCCCAAATTTCTGTTGCTAAGAAAGGCAGCAGTTTAGTGAGTTTTGCCCCATTTTATGATCTTTCTTGCCATAGCTGTTAAACAAATCACTGAAGTTAAGTTAATAACATCGTTGTTCAGGGGATCTAGTTTTCCCATTGACTTTGCTTGCCAGAACGGCGCAAAAGGTGATCACATGACCCTGCGACACTGCCACCATCTAAATACATGCCAGTTGACATACATCCAAATGTTGATTACATGACCCTGGGGATGCTTCAATAGATGTAGGTGTGAAAAAAAAGTCATAAGTTACTTTTTAAAATTCCACTGTAACTGTG
>NW_015392134.1:23018-26498 GCF_001527695.2 Protobothrops mucrosquamatus | reverse complement strand
TGAGAACAATTAACCAGTGGAACAACCTGCCTCCAGAAACGGTGAATGCTCCAACACTGGAAGTTTTTAAGAAGAAACTGGACAGCCATTTGTCCAAAATGGTATAGGGTTTCCTGTCTGAGCAGGGGGTTGGACTAGATGACCTCCAAGGTCCCTTCCAACTTTACTACTACTACTACTACTACTACTACTACTACTATTATTATTATTATTATTATTATTTCAGTTACTAAGCAAAACAATTATTAAGTGAGTCTGGTGACCACCATACAGGTAGTCCTCAACTTTACAACAGTTCCTTTAGGGACCGTTCGAAGTTACAACGGCCCTGAAAAAAGTGACTTACGACTGTTTTTTCACTTACAACCTTGCAGCATTTCCTGGGGTCATGGGATCAAAATTCGGACGCTTGGCAACTGGCTCATATTTATGACCGTTGCCGTGTCCCGGGGTCACGGCATCACCTTTCGTGACCTCCTGACCAGTTAAGGGGAACAATCCTGGTTCTGAACCCATCGCCTTCCAACCCCTGAGCAATCAAATGTCCAAGGTTCAAGTGGTAGCTTCAAGTTATACAACCCGGGTCTGTCACACAATCTCGCTAAGTCAATACACCATTTTCCTCTGTAGAAAAAAAAAAAAAAGAACAAGAAAAAAATTGGATTGTTTCCTTGACTCTGTTGCATTTCTGGGCTGTGCTGCAGGTGCCAAAACCCGCAGCTTTTTGAAAGGTGAAGAGGTAATGATTTCAAAGGTTGGCCCCAGCTTTGAACGGCATCCCCAGATTGTCTTTAAAAGCCCTAGCTTGATTGTATAGCAGGGGTCAGCAGCACAGTGCCTGCAGATATTCAGATCCCCTTTGGAGTCTGTGAGGCTCCGTGTCCCACCTGCATTTCATTCTCTTTTTTTTTTTTTAATCCTGTTAATTTAAAAACAAACAAATGGAACATTCAAAGCAAAGTAGCCCCTTCTAGCATCTCCTTGATAAAAGGGCCTTGTGCCCATCCATATATCGCTCCTACGAACTACGCTTATAAAATAAACATTGGAGGGCTGCTGCAATTTGATGCTTTGTTTCGTTTTCATTTGCACAGGTAGTCCTCGACTTACAACTTACAATGGGTTTAGTGACCCGTTCAAAGTTACAACAGCACTGAAAAAAGTGACTTATGACCATTTATAACAACAACAACAACAACAACAAAATAATAATAATAGTAGTAATAATAATAATAATAATAATAATAATAATAATAATAATAATAATAATAATAATAATAATAATAATAATAATAATAAAGTTGGAAGGGACCTTGGAGGTCATCTAGTCCAACTCCCTGCTCAGGCAGGAAACCCTATACCATTTCGGACAAATGGCTGTCCAGTCTCTTCTTAAAAACTTCCAGTGTTGGAGCATTCANCTTAGCAGCAAAAATGTTGGGCTCAATTGTGGTCGTAAGTCGAGGACTATCTGTAAAGCAATTTGTCCAAAGATAAAGACAAAGGGAGACTAGGAAGGTTAACAGCTGCCTGGGTATATGAAATGTGGGGTCCTTGGTGCTCTCTTAGCTTGCTTGTTTTCTTGCAGACGTTTTGTTTCCCAAACTAGCTAACATCATCAGTGTTAGTGTTAGGACTAGTACTGATGATGTTACCTAGTTTGGGTAATGAAACTATACCATTTCAGAAAAGTGATTATCCAATCTCTTAAAAACCTCCAGGGTTGGAGCACCCAGAACTTTTGGAGGCAAGTCGTTCCACTGATTAAGGAGAAGGAAGA
The DNA here is from genome assembly GCF_001527695.2 of Protobothrops mucrosquamatus. NCBI lineage: Eukaryota > Metazoa > Chordata > Lepidosauria > Squamata > Viperidae > Protobothrops > Protobothrops mucrosquamatus. The sequence goes on along the minus strand of NW_015392134.1, from coordinate 24,718 downwards.
ATATTATGTATATTCACCACTTTGAGTTTATAAATAATAAAGGTAGGATAAAAATCCAATAAATAAAAATAAAATCTAAAATGGCAACAAATGGAAGAGATCCTTTTTAAGCATACAATTGCTACACCTAGTATCTCCATCTTAGAATTACTTTGGTGAGGTGGATGGTTTAAGAAATCTGATCAATCAATACAGAGAAATCTTCTTCTTTGGATCTGATTTCTTTTTTTTCCTGAATAAAGGTTTTGTCTTGATCATTATTATATTGCATTCTGTTCATTTTCTCTCACACATCAAACTCTCCGGCACCCAATTGATATAACAAATATACATGTTATCCAACCTTGCTGAATAGCTTGTTAATCAGAATACCGTAGGATATTTTGCCAAATGCTTTGCTGAAGTCAAGATATATTATGTCTGCAGCATTCCCACAATCTGCTATGGAAATAATCTGAAAAAAAAGAGAGGTAAAATTAGAATGGCAAATCTTCCCTCTTTCTACTTCTGACCGTGTAGATTTAACTCATTAAAGACTAGGAAAATAGTTCTGGATAATGTTTTTCTCAAGCTCCAGTGAACTGTATTTTAACCAAGCTTTGTACCACACCAGTAACCTACAACCCTGATTGTCCCAAAGGTGCTTTTTCAAAAGGCAACTGGACTTTCTTTATTTTTCCATGATGATGTTTTGCGTCTCATCCATCTAGCTTCTTAGAAGCGTCTTGGATGAGAAGTGAAACTTCTTCAAAGAAAAACACAAAAAGTCCAGTTGCTTTTTGAAAAAACACCTTTGAAAAAACCATGATCTGGATGACTGAGAATCTCTGCAGTCATCTGCAACCTTGATGTGTTTTTTTTTTAAAACTTCCTTGTTTGGTTGGTCTTCCCAGCTATTAACATCCTTTACCTTTTGTTTTATAACGATTATTATAAATTCTATAAATCTATACATACTGTATATTATAGATTGTTTCCAATTCTGTTTTAATTCTGGATTTTGCCCTGTTAATCTTCTAAAACCGCTTCCAGATGAATAGTGATCAGGAGTGATTTAAAAACTCATTTCACCTTCCTCATTATGGTGATGCCATTGAAAAGCTGTTATTGGACAAAGTTGGGCTAACTAGAGAAATCCATGATCTGATAGCCAGGAGTCTACTATCTACCTGTATTCATCTGATTTGATGAAACCGGATGGAAAAGATAGCAGAAATCAGAGGAGGTGTCCCTTTGGAATGCCCGCTACAAGTTAAACATCATCTTTCCTCCATCATAAAAATAATCCCATTCGGCTCTTGTTTATCTTGCAGGGAGCTTTGCAAAGATCACCCTAAGGTGTGGTTTGTTTAGCTTTAGCTTACTGTCCTCTGGCTTAATGCAATGTGTGAACTCAGCCAAAGCTTGGTGTTTTCGTCTCAGAGTGAAAAAAAGAGATGTTTGCTAGGCATGTCAGAATCTGTAAACATCATTGCCATCAATATTTGTGGGACAATCCAAGAATAGCAGACTAACAGAATAGCAGAGTTGGGAAGGGACCTTGGAGGTCCTCTAGCCCAACCCCCCTGCTCAAACAGGACACCCTATGTCAGTGATGGCAAACCTTTTACAGACTGAGTGCCCAAACTGCAACCCAAAACCCACTTATGTATTATTGGGTGCCGGGTGGGCGTGGCCCATTGGGTGGGTGTGGCCCATTG
>NW_015392134.1:17453-21277 GCF_001527695.2 Protobothrops mucrosquamatus | reverse complement strand
TTATACACACATTTTCCACTTTTAACCTTTCCACATTTATTCTCTCTTATTTCTACTCTCCAGCCAGTCATACCACTTGTTCCATATTAAATAGTATTCTGTGTCTTCCTTTTCTTTTATCTCTTTTGTTAATTTGTCCATCTCAGCACAGTCCAGGATTTTCTTTATCACTTCTTCCTCTGATGGTATATTCTCATTTCTCCAGAACTGTGCGTATGCTATTCTTGCTGCCGTTGTTGATTGTAGAATTAAGTACCGTATTTCTTTACTATATTTTCTGTTTAAAATACCCAGCAAAAAGATCTCTGGTTTCCAGTCTACAGGTTGGTCTATTATTTCTTCAATCCATCTTCTTATTTTAGTCCAATATTTTTTTGCAACTGGGCATGTCCACCATAGATGATAATATGTTCCGTGTACTTTTTTACATTTCCAGCATGTCGGCGAATTATTCTGGAACATCTTGGCAAGCTTTGCTGGTGGAAGATGCCATCTATAAAACATCTTCAACTGGTTTTCCTTGAATGCCGCTGACATAGTCAATTTTATATTTATTTTCCATATTTTTTCCCATTTCTCCAATTCTATATTATATCCGAAATTTTTTGCCCATCTAATCATTGTGTCTTTAACAACCTCGTCTTCCATTTTATATTTACATTTCTCTTTAGTTCTAGGTTGCTTCTCTCCTTGACTTTTCTCCTTGGTTCTAGGTTGCTTCTCTCCTTGACTTTTCTCCTTGGATCTAGGTTGTTTCTCTCCTTGACTTTTCTCCTTAGTTCTAGGTTGCATCTTTCCTTGACTTTTCTCCTTGGTTCTAGGTTTCTTCTCTCCTTGACTTTTCTCTTTAGTTCTAGGTTGCTTCTCTCCTTGACTTTTCTCTTTAGTTCTAGGTTGCTTCTCTCCTTGACTTTTCTCCTTAGTTCTAGGTTGCTTCTCTCCTTGACTTTTCTCCTTGGTTCTAGGTTGCTTCTCTCCTTGACTTTTCTCTTTAGTTCTAGGTTGCTTCTCTCCTTGACTTTTCTCTTTAGTTCTAGGTTGCTTCTCTCCTTGACTTTTCTCCTTGGTTCTAGGTTGCTTCTCTCCTTGACTTTTCTCCTTGGTTCTAGGTTGCTTCTCTCCTTGACTTTTCTCCTTGGTTCTAGGTTGCTTCTCTCCTTGATGTTTCTCCTTGGATCTAGGTTGCTTCTCTCCTTGACTTTACTCCTTGGTTCTAGGTTGCTTCTCCCCGCAGGATATGGATTCAATGCTGAATGGCGTCTACTCAGTTAATGAGATTTTTTTTTTTACTCTCACCAAAATGGAGTCTGGAGATGACTTTGAATCCTTGTGACAAAATGCTGAAATGAATTTTCACTATCTGATAATAAGAATGATGCTTAAGAGGTTTACATTCACTAATTCCATTCCACCTTTATGGATAGTCCTCCACTTACAACAATAATGGAGGTTGCCCATCACAATCATAAGTCATGGCGGTCATATAAACGGATCAGTCCTGTGACTGACCCAATTTTACAACCTTTTTGTGGTGGTCGTTAAAAGGAAGCAATGGCTATGGGTGTGGTTCCACTGAAAACTGGAAGTGCCTATTGTACTGTGAAAAACACAGGTGTGTGATCATGGGACACTGCAAATGGATGTAAATGAGGTCATATTGTTGAGAATCCGCAGTTTTGTCACGTGACTGCAGGGGGGAAAGGACTGAGAACTTCAGAACTGGTCATAAGTAGCCCCGAGGTAGGTCCGCTCTAACTTTGAATGTTCACTAAGCTACTGGTTGTAAACTGAGGGCTACAGATACTCCTCGACTTACAATGATTTCTTTACTGATCCTTTGAAGTTACAACGGCACTGAAAAAAGGGACATACGACTGCTTTTCACACTTACGACCATTGCAGCGTCTCCGTGCTAACGTGAACAAAATTCAGATGCTTGGCATCTGACATGTATTTATGACGGTCGCAGTGTCCCGGGATCACGTGATCCCTTTTGGTGACCTTCTGACCAGCAAAGTCAACGGGGAAGCCAGATTCGCTTAACAACCACGTCCCTAACTTGACAGCTGCAGCAATTCACTTAACAACTGTGGCAAGGCAGGTGGTAAAATGGGGCAAAACTCACTTAACCGCCATCTTGCTTAGCAATGGGAATTTCTGGCTCAAGTGTGATCGTAAGTCAAGTCGGACTTGTGACAAATTCTGGTGGGAGAGAAGTTCCCTAAGGATGGGCTTCAGCTCCGAAAACTTGGAAGACTAAACTGTTGGTCCCGGTGACCGGCCACGATTGGATCCTGCAAGGCTTGGGAGTTCTAAAAATGGGGATGGATGGAGTTAATCTCTTTAGAGGACTTCCACTGTACCTGCTTATTTTGTGTGTTTTTTTTTTAAAGCTGGACATCGTGACTGTGGAATTTAGCCATTTTAGTGATGAATGGGGACAGCGGCAAAATTTACAGATGTATCCAGTGGTGGGATTCAGCCAGTTCGCACCACTTCGGCAGAACCGGTAGCTAATTTTTTGTTGCCCAGGCCCAGAATGGACTTCCGGAAGCGGCATCCACACAGAGAATTGGTTGTTCACATATTTGAATCCCACCACTGGATGTATCTTGGATGTGTTCCAGAATATATGAGATGAAATCTTTGGCGATTTTTTGCTATTATGGTGGAGAACACCATCCTGAATAGCTTTTTCTTTTTTTAAGGCAGGTTATAGGAGATGTTGACCCTTTGGGGTCATGCTAGCGGGTACATGCATGCACTTAGGGTCACGTAATCCAGATTAGTTAAGCCTTGGCATACATCTGGCTTCTTTTTTATTGACACAAACAGGAAGACTAAATAAAACTGCTTCATTTCGTCTCCTGTTTGCACAAAGGAGGCGAAGAAAGGAAAAGAGTCGCCCCTTGCAGGCAGGGATGTCTTTATTTTATTATAAATGAATATATCTTTAATCTACTTTCCATGTCATTGTTGCAAAACTGTGTCCAAATACAGGCAGTGCTTGACTTACCACCACAACTGAGTTCAACATCATTATTATTATTAATAATAATAATAATAATAATAATAATAATAATAATAATAATAATAATAATAATAATGTTGGAAGGGACCTTGGAGGTCATCTAGTCCAACCCCCTGCTCAGGCAGGAAACCCTATATCATTTTAGACAAATGGCTGTCCAGTCTCTTCTTAAAAACTTCCAGTGTTGGAGCATTTCTCCTTAGTTCTAGGTTGCTTCTCTCCTTGATTAGTTTCCATCTGTTGCTTCTTGTCCTGCCTTCAGGCGCTTTGGAGAATAGCTTGACTCCCTCTTCTTACGACCATACTGGAGACTGGCCATTACAGTTGTAAATCAGGATGGTATAAAGCGGGTCACTCATGTGGCCAACCTTTTTTTCAGCCATTGTTAAGTGAATCCCAGGGTCATTAAGTGAACCTATTGTTTGCTATGGAATATTTTCGCCGAAAACCAGAAATGTCACCTATCACGGTCATAAACGCGGGCTGGTTGCAGAGCGCCAAAATGCGATCGTGAGACTGCAAGAGGGGTGGCCATCAGAACTTCAGAACCAGGTCATAAGTATCTTTGGGGGGACCTGTTGTACATTCGAACAGTTGCTAAGTGACCGATCGCAACTCAAAGACTGGTAGTCACAGAATCATAGGATTGGAAGGGACCTTGGTGGCCTTCTAGTCCAGTGATGGCGAACCTTTTAGAGACCGAGTGCCCAAACTGCAACCCAAAACCCACTTATGCATCGTTGAGTGCCGGGTGGGTGTGGTCCATTGGGTGGGCGTGGCCCATTGGGTGGGC
>NW_015392134.1:13418-16416 GCF_001527695.2 Protobothrops mucrosquamatus | reverse complement strand
CAGTGGAAATAAGGGGATAGATTGGATCCGGGATCTCCAAACTTGGTAACTTTAAGTCTTGTGGACTTCAACTCCTAGAATTCCTCAGCCAGCCAAGTGTGTGGTATCCAGAATCCTTCAAATGTTGCTCAATTGCAACTCTGAGCAAGGTCAGCCAACTTGGGCAGTGCTGGGTGATGCTTGGAAATGTAGCTTAGCAAAAGGCCACACTTGGAATACTGCATCCAGTTTTGGTCACCATGATGTAAAAAAGATGCTGAGACTCTAGAAAGAGTACAGAGAAGAGCAACAAAGATGATCAGGAGACTGGAGGCTAAAACATATAAGGAACGGTTGCTGGAATTGGGTATGTCTAGTTTAACGAAGAGAAGGATGAGGGGGGACATGATAGCAGTGTTCCAATATCTCAGGGGCTGCCATAAAGAAGAGGGAGTCAAGCTATTCTCCAAAGCGCCTGAAGGCAGGACAAGGAGCATCGGATGGAAACTAATCAAGGAGAGAAGCAACCTAGAACTAAGGAGGAATTTCCTGATAGTTAGAACAATTAACCAGTGGAACAACCTGCCTCCAGAAGCGAGAACACTGGAAGTTTTTAAGAAAAGATTGGACAGCCATTTGTCTGAAATGGTATAGGGTTTCCTGCCTGAGCAGGGGGTTGGACTAGATGACCTCCAAGGTCCCTTCCAACTTTACTATTACTATTACTATTACTATTACTATTACTATTACTATTATTATTATTATTATTATTATTATTATTATTATTATTATTATTATTATTATTATAATAATACCTGGAGTTAACCCTGGATTAGCTCTCTAGTACTAGTAACATTCTTCGTCTGTTCTTCAGGGCTGGGCTTCTCTTAATTAGACTGAATTGAACGGAAGACCAAATGTATGCAAAATCTCATACAGCAGTGTTTCTTTAAGATGTGTGGACTTCAACTCCCAGAATCCCCCAAAGCATGGATGATGCTTCAGTTGCTGACCTGGGTCTGGTCCACACAACTGCTAAGCTAGAATGTGGTTTGTTTGGTTTTAATTCAGCCTATCACAAACCTCAGCCACTGGGGCACACAAATAAGTGGTAACTACAGCTTAGCACATTATGAGTTATTCCACAGTTCAAGGTTAACCATTTAGCATAAAACGTGAACACAGTCACTGATGCCATATCCCTTTTTAGTTATCCAAGATCCTTTGTCTAGTAAGCTGAAATCTCCTTGATTTCCCTGACAACCAAATGCAACAAACACCCTTGCTCTTAACTGCAGAACGGAGTGGTTTTTCCAACAACACCATCTCTTTCTCTGCTGTCCATACAAGGAACCACCAAAACCACTCCCACCAACACTGACAGGGCAAGTTAGTAGACGGGGTCTTCAAACTTGGCCCTTTTATGACGTGTGGACTTCAACTCCCAGAATTCCTCAGCCAGGCTGAGGAATTCTGGGAGTTGAAGTCCACACGTCATAAAAGGGCCAAGTTTGAAGACCCCTGTATTAGAATATAAACTGAGAGCAAACCCCACTCACTACTAGCACTGATGAAGTTACCTAGTGTGGTAATGAAACGTCTGCAAGAAAACAACCACGTCCAACCCTGAGTTACAAGTACTTTCTTCTATTAATAGTGAGATAGTCCTCTTCCCATCCTTTTCTAGTTTCTATGTTGGTCAACGCCTCCAATGCCACAAGAGGGGGCCATCTGCCGAGGGGAAAGCAGGGGTGGGGGGGAGAGGGGTCAAAAAAGTCAACACAACAGCTGCAGCCATGCAAGTCAAGCTTGCTTCTTTTTTGTGGGTCTGTGCAATGCTTTTTGACACCCGCCCCCCCCTCTCTGGGAAACACCCCTGCCACAAAACCTGAAATAAGAAAAGCTAGTCAGATGCCTTATCTAGACTGAAACTCTGGGCTATATAATGCTCCTGAAACCTTCTTCGTCGCTTCACCCACTGCAGTCCCCACCTAGGCCATAGGGCTGGGGAGGCACCGGGAGGGCCCTGCAATTAGCTTAACTCCCACTTTTCTGATAAAGAGCCACTGCCAGCCTTTGGCACCACTTCAAAAACAGAAGGTAACCGCACCCAGCACCGGTCAGATTGGGACGGAGTGTGTTTGATCTATTGTTCGGAGGGTTAGGGTTCGGTTTGGGCTCAATGCCCAGATGGTAAGATGTAACAAATATATGTGCAAGCGTGCACACACACACACACACACACACGCTACAGGTAGTCCTCGACGTATGACCACAACGGGGCCCGACATTTCGGCTGCTTAGTGAGGCAATTGTTCCGTGAATCGGGCCCCATTTTGCAGCTATTCTTGCCCCAGTGGTTATGCGAATCACCGCAGTTGGTAAATGAGTAACACGGTTGTTAAAGTGAGTCTGGTTTTCCCCTTGACTTTGCTGGTCGGAAGGTGGCGAAAGGGGATCACGTGACCTTGGGACACTGCAACCGTCATCAGTACATGCCAGTTGCCAAGCATCCGAATTTTGAATCAAGTGATCATGGGGATGCTGCAAGGGTCAAAAAGGTGAAAAATAATCAGAAGGTCCCAAAAGGGGATCACGTGACCTTGGGACACTGCAACTGTCATAAATATGCAGCATTCCCCTGGTCATGTGATCAAAATTCGAACATTTGGCAACTGGCTCAGATTGATGACGGTTTGCAGGGTCCCCGGCGTCATGTGAATCCCCTTTGGGGACCTTCTGACAAGCAAATCCAGCTGTCAAGCATCTGAATGGAAATCACGTGACCACGGGGAACGCTGCAATGGTCGTGTGAAAAATGGTCATAAGTAAGGTGACCAACTTTTTTACAATGAGAAGGAGGACACAAATAAATTGAAGAAAAAGAAGTGAGTCTAATGCGTGCGTGCGTGTGTGCCGTGTCGTGTTTCGGTAAGAAGTAAACAAAGCCACTTGTGTGCGGCGCACTCTTGCGCGCGGCGCACTCTCTCAAAACAATTCTCCTGTGCGGAGCGCATGC
>NW_015392134.1:9757-12858 GCF_001527695.2 Protobothrops mucrosquamatus | reverse complement strand
GGTCATAAGTAAGGTGACCAACTTTTTTACAATGAGAAGGAGGACACAAATAAATTGAAGAAAAAGAAGTGAGTCTAATGCGTGCGTGCGTGTGTGCCGTGTCGTGTTTCGGTAAGAAGTAAACAAAGCCACTTGTGTGCGGCGCACTCTTGCGCGCGGCGCACTCTCTCAAAACAATTCTCCTGTGCGGAGCGCATGCATCTCATAATCACGTCTCACCACACTGTACCGAGCCTTGACGAATCGTCATGTTAAATACAAATACGTCACATTACACGCAACGAATCGGCTTGGCATCGATTGAATATGGAGATTTACAGATTAGTCTTCAAATATCGAAAAGGAGGACATGTAGGAGGACACTTTTTGAGAGAGGACAGAACTTACAAAAGAAGGACTGTCCTCCCTAAAGGAGGACAATTGGTCACCTTAGTCATAAGTCACTTTTTTGGTTGTAACTTCGAACGGTCACTAAATGAACTGTTGTAAGTCGAGGATGTTATGTGCTCCCGGCCACTTTCCTTCGGGACCAGAGGCAAGTTCGCCTGACCAATAACCAGCCAAGACACAGTGAAGGCCTTTTGTTTCGTCTATGGCAATAAGCGGGGAGAGAAGCTATCAAAGCTTGGTTCTCTCCAAAGTTTTAACCCAAAACATTTCCTTCTTTATACAGCCCTTGTCCCGGCCGCCACATCCCTCCTCTTTCCCCATTGGCTGAGGTACTATGAGGTTACACTCTTTCCGACCGCCTCCTACATATTTCCTGCTACCTACTAAATCATACATCTCATGCACATTAAAGTTAAGAGATAATTTATGCAAGGTGTGTCAGCTAATATTAACTAATTGCACATGCTCAGTTGCCTGAGTTCTGGCCCCCTTTTTTTTATGACTTCTTAGAAAAATAGGTTCTTTCCTGTTTTGCTAGTTATCTTCTCTTACAGCTCCTTTTCCCATTCTGAAGACCCAGATAACAATTTTGCCTACGTGTTTCTCTTACATCCTTCCTTTATGCTATCCTTTCCTGGTTCCCATCTATTATAGTTGCTTCTCCACTCAGTAAATTCCAATATCTCAGGGGCTGCGACAAAGAAGAGGGAGTCAAGCTATTTTCCAAGGCGCCTGAAGGCAACGGATGGAAACTAACCAAGGAGAGAAGCAATCTAGAACTAAGGAGAAACTTCCTGACAGTTAGAACAATTAACCAGTGGAACAATCTGCCTCCAGAAGTGGTGAATGCACCAACACTGGAAGTTTTTAAGAAGAAACTGGACAGCCATTTGTCTGAAATGGTATAGGGTTTCCTGCCTGAGCAGGGGGTTGGACTAGATGACCTCCAAGGTCCCTTCCAACTTTTATTATTATTATTATTATTATTATTATTATTATTATTATTATTATTATTATTATTATTATTATTATTATTATTATTATTATTATTTTCCACTGCAGCAAATTCAATTTTAAATTTCTCTTTCGATATTAATTTTTTGAAGACCTTTCCTTTACTTCTATCAAGGACTACTTGTACGTACGCCCACTTTTTGGCCCCCAGATGCATTCGTACTGGTTCACAGATTGTTACCCAATGAAATTCAATGACCGTTAGGGCAAATCTTGAAAGGCGAAAGATCAGCAAAGTCTTCGTATTTGATCCTCCGGGCCTTCCTCCTTTAAGACTGACTCAGGCCTGCCTGAGAAAACACAGGCAGTCCTCGACTTACGATCAGTTGCTTAGACCAGGGGTCTCCAAACTAGGCAACTTTAAGACTTGTGGACTTCAACTCCCAGAATTCCCTAGGACTGGCTGAGGAATTCTGGGAGTTGAAGTCCACAAGTCTTAAAGTTGCCAAGATCTCTGGTTTATAGCCTAAGCCAGTGATGGCGAACCTTTTAGAGACCGAATGCCCAAACTGTAACCCAAAACCCACTTATGCATCATCGGGTGCCGGGTGGGTGTGGCCCATTGGCTGGGCGTGACCCATTGGCTGGGCGTGGCCCATTGGGTGGGTGTGGCTGCGGTGGTAACGGCAGACTGGGTGGGACTAAAAAGTTCAATCAATCAATTCCAACTTTGCAAGATCTTTTTTTTTCCCGCGAGAAGTTGAAATTGACTGATTGATTGAACCTTTTTTTTTTTGCACACGGCAGTGGAGGCCTAAAGCGAAAAGGTTTTATAAAACCCAGCTGAAGGCCTAGGATTGGGGCGACGGCATGCGTGTGCCCACAGAGAGGGCTCTGTGTGCCGCCTCTGGCACCCGTGCCATAGGTTCGCCACCACTGGCCTAAGCTTTTATTCTTCCCCCTCCCCTTTCCCTTCTCTTCTCCTTCCTTTTCCTTCATTGCACTTATATCCTACCTTTTTTTTTTTTTACTTTTTGGCCGTTTGGACTGCATTCCATAGAAAACCCCCTCCCTCACCAATAGGGAGGAACTTTGGGAAGGGGGGGGAAAGATGATTTTCTAAGGGTCAAAAAGCAGCAAGCAGGAAGGAATTAATCCTCTCACCAAATCCCTGTCTAGAACATCGGTTCCCTCCTGTCCATTATCATTAAAAGCAAGCAAGAAACAGACCCGTTTGTGTAGTTTACTAAGTAGAGCTAGCATGAATGAATCATAAAATTATATAGTTGGAAACGGACGTATAGGCCACTCAACCCAGTCTCTGACAAACTGAAAGACTAAAAGGACAAATACAAAAAATGGACCCAGGAAACTACAGACCAATCAATTTAACATCAATACCTGGGAAGATCCTAGAAAAGATAATCGAAAAACAGATCTGCGAACAACTAGAGGCAAACAAAGTTATAACTAGTAGCCAGCACGGGTTTGTTAAAAACAGATCATGCCAAACCAATCTTATTTCATTCATCGACAAAGTGACTCAACTAATAGACCTGCGAAATACTGTGGATGTAGTATACTTAGACTTCAGTAAGGCATTTGATAAAGTAGACCACAACCTACTCCTTAGTAAGCTAGGAAAAGGAGGAATAGACATCACTACCAGATGGATCTGTAGTTGGCTGGCAAATCATACTCAATGAGTAGTCCTCAATGGCACTACATCCACATGGAGAGAAGTAAGCAGTGGGATA
>NW_015392134.1:0-2500 GCF_001527695.2 Protobothrops mucrosquamatus | reverse complement strand
CTTAACAACCGTGTGACTAACTTCACAACTGCAGTGATTTGGTTTAGAACTGTGACAGGAAAAGTCCTAAAATGGGGGGAAAACTCACTTAACAACGGTCTCACTTAGCAACATAAATTTTGGGCTCAATTGTGGTCGTAATGGGATCTGTGGATCAATTAACCCACTTGTAACAAAAGGATGGGAAGGAGAATTGGATAAAGCCCAAGTGCAGTTACAGTTGGTTCTTGACTTCCACTATTCGTTTAGTGACCGTTTGACGTTACAGTGGCGGTGAAAAAAGTTAATAACCCGGTTGTTAAGTGAATCTGGCTTCCCCATTGACTTTGCTTGTCAGAAGGTCGCGAAAGGGGATCACATGACCTTGGGAACACAGCAACGGTCGTAAGTATGAGTCAGCTGCTAAGCGTCTGAATTTTGATCACATGACCCTGGGGATGCTGCAAAGGTTTAACTGTGAAGAGAGGTCATAAGTCACATTTTTCAATGCCTTTGTAACTTTGAACGGTCACTAAATGAACTGTTGTAAGTCGAGGACTACCTGTATTCCGCTTTTAAAGAGCCTTCGCTACACCACTGCCGTACATTATTCTTGGGATTTCATTTGGGATAGAGCATCCTTAGTCAGTAATGCATTTCATTTGTAAAAAAAAAAATTCTTCTTCCCTCGTTTTATCTTTTTAGACTCAAACCTCTTTCGGAAGAAGCAAGATAAGAGTAATTTGCCTTTCTTCCTTTGCATATAAGAGTAATATTTTCTGCCTGGAAGCATTTTCCATTGAGCTGATATTTATTTGTGTAAATAAATAAATATTTATTTATTGTTACATTTTTAGGAATCTATTTTTAAACTGGAATTGAATTTTGGTGCATGCCCCACCCCTGAATAGGGTGTCCCATACAAAGGTGGATTATAACTGTCAAAAGAAGCAAGCAAAATTTCATAGAATCATAAAGTAATGGTAACAGTATAATAGAGCTGGAGAGGACCTTGGAGATCATCTAGTCCAACCCCCTGCTCAGGCAGGAAACCCTGTACCATTTCAGACAAATGGCTGTCCAGTCTCTTCTTAAAAACTTCCAGTGATGGAGCATCCACAACCTCTGAAGGCAAGTTGTTCCATTGATTAATTGTTCTCATAGTCAGAAATTCCTCCTTAGTTCTAGGTTGCTTCTCTCCTTGATTAGTTTCCATCCGTTGCTTCCTGCCTTGCGTTCTGGTGCTCTGGAGAATAGGTCGACCACCTCTTCCCTGTGACAGCCCCTCAAATATTGGAAAACTGCTATCAAGTCACCCCTAGTCCTCCTCTTTGTTAGACTAGACCAGGGGTAGGCAACCTTGGCTCTTTTATGACTCGTGGACTTCAACTCCCAGAATTCCTGAGCCAGCCATGCTGAGGAGAAAGGGAGAGGTTTCCATGCTTAGTCATGCTAGCTCAGGAATTCTGGGAGTTGAAGTCCACCAGTCATAAAAGAGCCAAGGTTGCCTACCCCTGGACTAGACGTACCCAGTTCCTGCAACTGATCATCACATGTTTTATCCTCCAGTCCCCTAATCATCTTTCTTGCTCTTCTCTGCACTCTTTCTAGAGTCTCAACGTCTTTTTTGTATCTTGGTGACCAAAACTGGACTCAGTACTCCAAGTGTGGTCTTACCAGTGTCATATAAAGTGGTACTAACTCTTCTCATGATCTTAACACTTCTATTGATGTGGCCTAGGACTGCATTGGCCCTTTTGACAGCGGTAGCACATGGCTGGCTCATACTGAAATGGTAGTTCACTAGGACTCTTAGATTCCTCTCACAGTTACTGTTGTTGAGCCGGGCACCACCTATTTTACACCTGTGCACTTGTTTTTTCTTGCCTAAGTGTAAAATCTTACAGGAAAGACTATTTAGGATCCAAGACTTTAACTAATACAGGAATCTAAATTAAAGGACATATTCCCAATTGAATAAATTGCTATCTAGTTTCCTTTTATTTTTCTTCTGTTTCCGTTTAAATGTCATGAAACAACGATACGATGCCCGCAAAACTCATTGCCAAATATTGAAATAGGCACTTTCTCATACTTTTAAATCATTTTGGCCCAAACTGAAGAAGAATGGAAGCAGAAATAAACAAATACAGCTTCATACTAACTGTTAAAATATATAGGATTTAAATTATTGACATTCATAGCCAAGCAACATTATTTTTCATACACCCACACACACACCCCCACACACACACATGCATACACACACACACATATATATACACCTGCTTGTGTTTTGAATTTGCAGTTTTATCGTTTTGCTTTATTTTATTGCAAATGCTCCATCTCTTCCCTTGTCGCGGCCAAGAAGATTAGCATCTTAATAGCGGCCTAAAATTATGCCTAAATATTACATCAAGGTCATTTTAGCCATACTGAAAACTTCCTTTCCTAAAAGAGGACCGAAATACAAAGCTCTGATGACCTCATGGAAAAGATGACCGGGAGGGAAACAAAATAA
>NW_015392133.1:30472-35097 GCF_001527695.2 Protobothrops mucrosquamatus | reverse complement strand
GGGAAGGGAGGGAGGGAGGGAGGAAGGAAGGAAGGAAGGAAAGAAGGAAGGAAGGAAGGAAGGGAAATGAGAAGGAAGGAAGCACAGGAGTTCAATCTTGATGAGGCTCAACGTTGACTCAGCCTTCCGTCCTTCCAAGGTCGGTAAAAGGAGGACCCAGATTGTTGGGGGGTCCAGTGACTCTGTAAACCGCTTACAGAGGGCTATACAAGCACTGGGAAACGGGATATAAGTCTACATGCTATTGCTATTTTTGACTTGGCTTGTCCGAACGTTGCAAAAGGTGGTCACTTGACCCCAGGATCCTGCAACCCTCATAAATCTGAGTGGGTCAGCGAGCGTCCGTATTTTGATCACGTGACCATGGGGATGATGCAGCGGCCGTAAAGGCTGAAAACCGGTCATCAGGTGCCGTCGTAACTTCGAACCCTCACTAAACGTACCGTTGCAAGCTGAGGTTTACTGTCTTCCCTCAAGGTGTGTTGGGGTCCTGTTGGGCTGGTCTGAGCCAGCCCCCTCCCCAAAAGCCCCCCACCCCCTGCCTCAGAGGCCATCAGCGGCTTGCAAAACTTCAACCAGCCAGTAGCTCCATCTCTTATAACGCAGTTTTGGTCACCGCGATGTAAAAAAGATGCTGAGACTCTAGAAAGAGTACAGAGAAGAGCAACAAAGAGGATCAGGGGACTGGAGGCTAAAACATTATAAGGAACGGCTGCTGGAATTGGGTAAGTCTAGTTTAACGAAGAGAAGGACGAGGGGGGACATGATAGCAGTCTTCCAGTATCTCAGGGGCTGCCCCAAAGAAGAGGGAGTCAAGCTGTTCTCCAAAGCACCTGAAGGCAGGACAGGAAGCAATGGATGGAAACTAAGGAGAACCTAGAACTAAGGAGAAATTTCCTGACAGTGAGGACAATTAACCAGTGGAACCACCTGCCTCCAGAAGCGGTGAATGCTCCAACACTGGAAGTTTTTAAAAAGAGACCGGACAGAAATCTGTCTGAAAGGGTATAGGGCTTCCTGCCTGAGCAGGGGGTTGGACTAGATGACCTCCAAGGTCCCTTCCAACTTTATCATTATTATTATTATTAAGAGCGAATAATGTATGGCCGGCCTTCCTGTTTGCGAGTAACTCCGGCGCTCCTTCCATTTATTGAAGTCCATCATCCCTCCTCTCTCCCCCCCCACCACTTAAATGGTCGGAGTGCAAAATGCAGGGACCCCGGGGGAGTCTTCCTGAGGCGTCTTCTCCACCCGCCCTCCTTCCATTACGTCAGGCACTGCTTCAACCTCCTGTAATTAGGAGAGCCTCAATTACAGGTCTTCTCCAAGTCAGGTCCCAGCAGGGCCTGCGGGGCGAGAGAGGGAGGGAGGGAGGGAGGGACGGGGTGGTGGGGAGAACTTCCTGGTGGTGGATCCTCACCGTGGTTTGAGGTTGGGCAGCTCCACCAACCGCTTAACCCAAGCCGCCTTTTCTTCAACCGCGTGGGTCGCGGCCTCCGGGCGGTGGGTTTGGGTGGTCATGAAGGAGACAGCTTTAGTCCCAAAGGTCCTTTTTTCAAGAGGCCGCTGGACTTTCTTGACTTTCTTTGAAGACGTTTTGCTTCTCATCTAAGAAGCTTCTTCAGTTCTGCTGCTCGACATCTTCTCTACTTTTCTTTGCCAGACCATTGACAAATCCTGTGGTCTTTTTATGAGCATTGTGGCCCCTTGTTAATAATAATAATAATAATAATAATAATAATAATAGTAGTAGTAGTAGTAGTAGTAGTAGTAGTAATAATAATAATAATAGTAGTAGTAGTAGTAGTAGTAGTAGTAAAGTTGGAAGGGACCTTGGAGGTCATCTAGTCCAACCCCCTGCTCAGGCAGGAAACCCTATACCATTTCGGACAAATGGCTGTCCCGTCTCTTCTTAAAAACTCCCAGTGTCGGAGCATTCACCGCTTCTGGAGGCAGGTGGTTCCACTGGTTAATTGTTCTGACTGTCAGGAAGTTTCTCCTTAGTTCTAGGTTGCTTCTCTCCTTGGTTAGTTTCCATCCGTTGCTTCTTGTCCTTCCTTTCAGGCACCTTGGAGAATAGCTTGACTGCCTCTTCTTTGGGGCAGCCCCTGAGATATTGGAACGCTGCTATCATGTCCCTCCTCGTCCTTCTGTTCATTAGACTAGACATCCCCAATTCCAGCAACTGTTCCTTATATGCTTTAGCCTCCAGTCCCCTGATAATAATAATAATAATAGTAATAAAGTTGGAAGGGACCTCTGCAGTCTTTCCAGAGTCTCAACACCTTTTTTACATCGTGGTGACCAAAACTGGATGCAATATTCAAAGTGTGGCCTTACTAAGGCATTGCAAAGTGGTATTAACACTTCAGGTGATCTTGATTCTATCCCTCTGTTAATGCAGCCTAGCACTGTGTTGGCTTTTTTGGCAGCTGCAGCACACGGCTGGCTCCTATTTAGGTGATTGTTCACTAGAACTCCGAGGTCCCTCTCACAGTTACTACTATTGAGCAAGGTACCCCCTATTACTATACCTGTGCATTTGGTTTTTCTTGCCTAAATGTAGAACCTTAATGCAATCGTCTTCTCCAGTTCAGCTTTTTCCTTCTTCCTAATCCTAAGAACATATCTCCAAATTGTTCCTTGGATTGAGACTGCTTTAAATTGGCTACCAGGAAATGAAATTTAAGAAGAGGCCAAGATGTCTATTCAGATTCGTGGCAATGCCTGTCAGCTTCTCCGTTATTCTTCTTCTTTTTCTTATTGCATTCAAAGAAAAGTAGAAAATTTGACAGAGCGCTCGCAAATGGAAAGCGAAACCCCCTTAAGAATCATGATTTTTATTGAATGATAATATAAAAACAATAGAGAGCATTTTAAGGAATAAAAATAGGTCATTTTGTAAACAACAGAAGACTGTATTTACACGCACCGCAAGAGACACAGTTCCTCCTAAGGAATCTCTTTTAATGTCAGTCCGTGTTTTTATCCGTTTTAAAGTCTTTTGTACCTAGGGAAGGCCCAGCCTTGGCCTCAAGAGTTTGGGAAATTTCTCCCAGGCCCAGCAAACATTTTGTTTTTATTGCCTCAATAGTAGTAACTGTGAGAGGGACCTCGGAGTCCTAGTGGACAATCACTTAAATAGGAGCCAGCCGTGTGCTGCAGCTGCCAAAAAAGCCAACACAGTGCTGGGCTGCATTAACAGAGGGATAGAATCAAGATCACGTGAAGTATTAATACCACTTTACAAGGCCTTGGTAAGGCCACACTTGGAATCCTGTATCCAGTTTTGGTCACCACGATGTAAAAAAGATGTTGAGACTCTAGAAAGAGTACAGAGAAGAGCAACAAAGATGATTAGAGGACTGGAGGTTGAAACATACAAGGAACGGTGGCTGGAATTGGGTATGTCTAGTTTAAGGAAGAGAAGGACGAGGGGGGACATGATAGCAGCCTTCCAGTATCTCAGGGGCTGCCCCAAAGAAGAGGCAGTCAAGCTATTCTCCAAAGCCCCTGAAGGCAGGACAAGAAGCAACGGATGGAAACTAATCAAGGAGAGAAGCAACCTGGAACTAAGGAGAAACTTCCTGACAGTGAGAACAATTAACCAGTGGAACAAACTGCCTCCAGAAGCTGTGAATGCTCCAACACTGGAAGTTTTTAAGAAGAGACTGGACATCCATTTGTCCGAAATGGTGTAGGGTTTTCTGCCTGAGCAGGGGGTTGGACTAGATGACCTCCAAGGTCTCTTCCAACTTTATTATTATTATTATTATTATTATTATTATTATTATTATTATTATTATTATTATTATTATTATTATTATTATTATTATTATATTTTTATTTTATTGTATTTTATTATTTTTTATTTTTTATTTTATTTTATTTTATTTTCTTATTTTATTTTATTTTGTTTTGTTTTGTTTTGTTAGTCATTTTATATTATTTTAATTTTATTATTTTATTTTACTTTACATTTATTGTCTTCTGGTGATTGGCCCAAAGTCACCAAGCTGACTTTCATGGCTAGGGGAGGACTAGAATTCACCGTCTCCCGGCGATTGGCCCAAAGACACCTCGTCAGATTTCTTCCCTAAGGCAGGACTAGAACTCACTGTCCCCTGGTGATGGATCCAACTGACTTTCATGGCTAGGGGAGGACTAGAACTCACCATCTCCTGGGCATTGGCCCAAAGGCAATCCAGGCGACTTCCATGGCTGAGATAGGTCCGGGATGCAAAGTCTTCTGCTTTCCCACTCGGTTTCTCACCCACGAGACCAAGCATGCACTTGTGCCAAGGCCATCTACCTCGAGCGTGCTTTGGGGGTGACAGCGATGGCACCCCGGTTCACTTTGTGTTTTTTGGCAGCTGGGAAGAAGGTTCCCTTGTCACCATCTCCCAGATGTCCCACCTCCAGCAGAAAGAGTTTCCTTTCATTGGAAGAGGATCACATTTCCAGTCACTAAGCAGTTTTTCATTTGCAAGGACCTTCAAAGGTTAAAATTTAGTCATGGGAGGAAGAATATTCTTCTCCTTCTCCTTCTCCTTCTCCTTCTCCTTCTCCTTCTCCTTCTCCTTCT
Source organism: Protobothrops mucrosquamatus (assembly GCF_001527695.2). Lineage (NCBI taxonomy): Eukaryota > Metazoa > Chordata > Lepidosauria > Squamata > Viperidae > Protobothrops > Protobothrops mucrosquamatus. The sequence goes on along the minus strand of NW_015392133.1, from coordinate 30,512 downwards.
CCTTCTCCTCCTCTTCCTCCTCCTCCTCCTCCTCCTCCTC
>NW_015392133.1:17924-22136 GCF_001527695.2 Protobothrops mucrosquamatus | reverse complement strand
TGGGCCGGGCCAGTCTAGAGGCCCAAAGCGCCTGGCCTTTTACAAAAGGGTTGGTTTATGTACGTGCGTATGTATTTATCTATTTATTTATTTATGTATTTATTTATGTATGTATTTATTTATGTATGTATTTATTTCCCGCCTTTCTTATTTTTACAAGCAACTCAAGGCGGCAAACATAACTGATATTCCTTCCTCCTCCTCCTCCTGTTTTGTCCACAACAACCTTGTGAGGTGGGTTGGGCTAAGACTGGCCTAATGACACCCAGTCGGCTTTCATGCCTAAGGCGGGACTAGAACTCCCAGCCTCCTGGTGATTGGCCCAAAATCAACCAGTCGGTTTTTATGTCTAAGGCGGGACTAGAACTCCCAGTCTCCTGGCGATTGGCCCAAAGTCAACCAATCGGCTTTGATACCTAAGGCAGGACTATAACTCCCAGCCTCCTGGTGATTGGCCCAAAATCAACCAGTCGGTTTTTATGTCTAAGGCAGGACTATAACTTCCAGTCTCCTGGTGATTGGCCCAAAGTCAACCAATCGGCTTTGATACCTAAGGCAGGACTATAACTCCCAGTCTCCTGGTGATTGGTCCAAAGTTACCCAGTTGCTCTTTGTGCCTAAGGCAGGACTAGAACTCACCGTCTCCTAGTGATTGCTTCAGGCCCCCAGCTGGCTTTCACGGCTAAGGCCGGACCAGCCTTAGGGAGGGCTGTCCAAACCTGGATTAGGATTAAAAATTAAGGGAGTAGCCTGGACTTGGGCCACCTGCTCAAGCACAGAAAACTAACCCAGGTGAAACTTAACCAACATATCAGCGGTTAAGTGTTTCCCTACGTGGCGGGAAGGCAGTTTAATGGGGTGGGTAAGCCTGGTTGTTCTTTCTTTCTTTCTTTCTTTCTTTCTTTCTTTCTTTCTTTCTTTCTTTCTTTCTTTCTTTCTTTCTTCCTTCCTTCCTTCCTTCCTTCCTTCCTTCCTTCCTTCCTTCCTTTCTTTCTTTCTTTCTTTCTTTCTTTCTTTCTTTCTTTCTTTCTTTCTTTCTTTCTTCCGTTTGCAATATTCCACTTTCTGCCCGTCACAGGGCCCTCGGAAGCGCTCACAATGGGCAAAAATGAAAACCCAACAAATTAAAAACACAGTCAGAAACGTAATTAAAAGCCATTAATAAAACAGGCAGCGCACGCCCAACTCAGCAACAAAGACGCTTAGGCATCAAAAGTTCTCCCTGCTCTTCAGATCCGGACGATGCCCGGCGGGGTGGATGGGGGGGGCTGGGGGGGATGCTGAGCGTCTCCCACCGAGGGAGGGGCGCCCACCCCGGAAGGGATGAGTTTCCATTTGGAAATTGCTCGGCCTGGCAAGTTCCTCTCCTCCCTCTTAGCCGTTGCAGGAGGAAGGCCAGGGCGGAGAGGGGGGGACCAGAGGTGGCCGGATGTCACCTTTCAAATCTGGGAAGCTCTGACTTCCAGTCCTGGGACCGGAGGGGACCTTGGAGGTCTTCTAGTCCAGCCCTCCGCCCAAGGCAGAAATCCTTATAACATCTTTCCCTTCCTTCCTTCCTTCCTTCCTTCCTTCCTTCCTTCCTTCCTTCCTTCCTTCCTTCTTCCTTCCTCCTTTCTTTCTGTTTCTTTTCTTTCTGCTTTTGTTTTTCTTCCTTCCTTCCCCTCTTTTCCTTTTTTCTTTCTTTCTTTCCTTCTTTCCTTCTTCCTTCCTTCCTTCCTTCCTTCCTTCCTTTGTTTCTTTTCTTTCTGCTTTTGTTTTGCTTTCTTCCTCCCTTCCCTTCCTGTCCTTTTTCTCCTTCCTTCCATCCTTCCTTCCTTCCTTCCTTCCTTCCTTTCTTTCCTTTCTGCTTTTGTTTTGCTTTCTTCCTCCCTTCCTTTCCTGTCCTTTTTTCTCCTTCCTTCCTTCCATCCTTCCTTCCTCCTTTCTTTCTCTTTCTTTTCTTTCTGCTTTTGTTTTTCTCTCCCTTCCCTTCCTTCCCCTCCTTTCCTTTTTTCCTTCCCCTCCTTTCCTTTCCTTTCCTTTCCTTTCCTNTCACGAAAAAGAGGTTGAGAGTTTGGAAAAAGTTCAGAGAAGAGCAGCTAGGATGATGCAAGGCCTGGAGAGCAAAACGTACGAAGAACGGCTGCGGGACTTGGGTTTGGCCGGCCTAAAGAAAAGAAGAAATAGGGGAGACATGATAGCGGTGTTCCAGTATCTGAGGGGCTGCCACAAGGCAGAGGGGGCCAGGTTGTTCACCAGAGCACCAGAGGGAAGGACGAGAAACAACGGTTGGAAACTGATCAAGGAGAGAAGCAGCCTGGAATTAAGGAGAAACTTCCTGACAGTGAGCACAATTACCCAGTGGAACAGCTTGCTCCAGAAATCGTGGGCACTCCATCCCTGGAGGTTTTTAAGAAGAGACTGGACAATCACCTGTCTGAGACAGTATAGGTTCTCCTGCTCAAGTGGGGGGGGGGCTGGACTAGAAGACCTCCAAGGTCCCTTCCAGCTATTCTATTCCATTCCATTCCATTCCATTCCATTCCACTCCATTCCACTCCACTCCACTCCATTCTATTCTATTCTATTCCTTATTCTGTTCTATTCCTTATTCTGTTCTGTTTCGTTCCGTTCCATTCCATTCCATTCCTATTATTCTCTTCTCTTCTCTTCTCTTCTCTTCTCTTCTCTTCTCTTCTCTTCTCTTCTCTTCTCTTCTATTCTATTCTATTCTATTCTATTCTATTCTATATTCTTATTCCGTTCTATTCCATTCCATTCCATTCCATTCTATGCCAGGGCTCTAATTTTTCAAGCATCCTCCCAATATTTATTTCCAAGCTCGGGCTCTTCAGGAGCAAAGGGGAGAAATTTCAAGGATCAGCAAAACTATTTTCCTCTTTTTGCTTCCCAGCATTCTTCCCGCAAGTGCAGGGTCTGTGTTTTTCAGATCAACCGAGAATTGATCCGTCGGTGGTGACAGGAGTTGATGGGCCGGCTGATTGCCCAGGCCTGATGTTGTGGGCTGAGAGAGAAAGACTGGCCCAAAGTCACCCAGCTGGTCCAATCACCGTCTCCTTTGGGCCAATCACCGTCTCCTGGTGATTGGCCCAAAGTCACCCAGCTGGTTTCTATTCTCGATGTGGAACTAGAACTCACCGTCTCCTGGTGATTGGCCCAAAGTCACCCCACTGGCTTTCCTGCATTAGAGGGATCTAGAACTCACTGTCTCCTGGTTTCCAGGCCAGCACTTTCATCTCCACACCAAACTGGCTCTCTTTTTTCAAGTCAGTTTTTGACTCCTGCCTGGACGAATCTTTGCAGTTTTCCTGGCAAAGTTTTTGAGAAGCAATTTGCCATTGCTTCCTTCTTAGGGCTGAGAGGCAGTGACTGGTCCAAACTAACGTAACTGGCTTTGTACCCAATGCAGGGATCCCGTTGTTTAATCATACTTGGAATACTGCATCCAGTTTTGGTCACCACGATGTAAAAAAGATGTTGAGACTCTAGAAAGAGTGCAGAGAAGAGCAACAAAGATGATCAGGGGACTGGAGGCTAAAACATATAAGGAACGGTTGCTGGAATTGTGTATGTCCAGTTTAACGAAGAGAAGGATGAGGGGGGACAGGATAGCAGCCTTCCAGTATCTCAGGGGCTGCCACAAAGAAGAGGGAGTCAGGCTATTCTCCAAAGCCCCTGAAGGCAGGAAAAGAAGCAACGGAGGGAAACTGACCAAGGAGAGAAGCAACCTGGAACTAAGGAGAAACTTCCTGACAGTGAGAACAATTAACCAGTGGAACCACCTGCCTCCAGAAGTGGTGAATGCTCCAACACTGGAAGTTTTTAAGAAGAGACTGGACAGCCGTTTGTCTGAAATGGTATAGGATTTCCTGCCTGAGCAGGGGGTTGGACTAGATGACCTCCAAAGTCCCTTACAACTCTGTTGTTGTTGTTGTTGTTGTTATTATTATTATTATTATTATTATTATTATTATTATTATTACCTGGAATTAAGGCGAAACTTCCTAACTAACAGAACAATTAATCAGTGGGACTCCTTGCCTCCAGAAGTTGTGGGTGCTCCAACACTGGGAGTTTTTAAGAAGAGACTGGACAACCATCTGACTGGGCTGGTTGGGCTAGATGACCTCCAAGGTCCCTTCCAGCTCTATTAATAGAATAGAATAGAATAGAATAGAATAGAATAGAATAGAATAGAATAGAATAGAATAG
>NW_015392133.1:13889-15785 GCF_001527695.2 Protobothrops mucrosquamatus | reverse complement strand
CATTTTCCTTCCTCTCCCTTTCCCCTTCCCTCTTTCCTTCTTTTTTTCCCAGCCTCTTCCTTCCTTCCTTCCTTCCTTCCTTCCTTCCTTCCTTCCTTCCTTCTTTTCCCAGCCTCTTCCTTCCTGCCCCTTTCCTTCCTTCCTTCCTTCCTTCCTTCCTTCCCTCCCTCCCTCCCTCCCTCCCTCCCATCCATCCATCCATCCATCCATCCATCCATCCATCCATCCATTCATCTTTGGGTGCTGTCTGAATTTGTTTGTTTCCTTACAGACATTTCATTAGTGAGGAGGAGGAGGAGGAGGAGGAGGAGGAGGAGGACAACAACAACAACAACAACAACAACAATGAGATCCCAGGTGCCCTCTGAGCTTGGTGGTTTTCTTGCAGACGTTTCATTACCCAACTAGATAGCAACATCAGTGCTAGAAGGGAGGGGGCTTTGCTCTCTCTCCCTGTTGGTGAGAAGGGTCTTGCTGGTTCCTTGATTAGGCTGTGGTTTTGTCATGGTTCCAAGTAATGACAGGTTTACTGTTAGTTTGTTTGTCTATATTTGTAGTTCCTTGACCGGGACATTATTTCCTCCTTGATTGCCGGTCTGGTTTTAGTCCTAGCGTTAACCTCAGCCTCTCTGGGTGTTGACAGTTTTAAACCCAAACTCAGGACTCTGCTTTTCTTAGCAGCCATTCCTGAAATAAGGTGGCCCATTTTTCTGAGAAGGGGACAGAAGTCCTGAACCGGGTCTGTAGATATTTAACAAGCAAGAAGAAGCTAGTGGGGAAGAGAATGGGTGAAGCGAGCCAACGCACAGGCTGGCTTTAATCTAGGCCAGGGGTAGGCAACCTGGGCTCTTTCATGACTCGTGGACTTCAACTCCCAGAATTCCTCAGCCAGCGTGAGGGAACTATGACTCTTTCATGACTTGTGGACTTCAACTCCCAGAATTCCTCAGTCAGCGTGAGGGAACTATGACCCTTTTATGACTTGTGGACTTCAACTCCCAGAATTCCTGAGCCAGCGTGAGGGAACTATGACTCTTTCATGACTCGTGGACTTCAACTCCCAGAATTCCTGAGCCAGCATGGCTCAGCTTGGAAACCTCTCCCTTTCCTCTCAGCATAGCTGACAGGAATTCTGGGAGTTGAAGTCCACCAGTCATAAAAGAGCCAAGGTTGCCTTACCCCTGCTCTAGGCTTTAAGAGTTGTGTACTTCAGCTCCTAGAATTCCTTAGCCAACTATGCTGTGAAGTCCACAGGTCTTAAAAGTTGCCCACGTTGGCTATGGAATTCTGGGAGTTGAAGTCCACAGGTCTTAAAAGTTGCCCCGGTTGGACATCTCCGCTCTGAAGAACTGTGTCCATTGTTCAGTGTAGGATGGCAAAGGGATGCTGTATGGTGAGGCCTCACAAATGTCAATCATTCTCCTGAAATTGCTGGCCTGACAATTCCAAAAAGTGGATATGAAATATATATATATATATATATATTTATATTATATAATATAACATTAAGCTGATTAATAATTCAGGACGCTCTTAACTATGACCAGCAATTTAAATTATTGGATTGTTTAAATTACTGACCTGTTTAAAATATAGCTTTCCTCCTCCACAACTGGGTTGTGCTAAACGGTGGGAGTTATCTCCCGGAAAGCTCAACAGCACGGCAATAATTGTACAAATGGAAAGTTGAACGGCAGTTGCTTCTCTTCCAGGCACAGGTCTGTGTGTCTGTGTGCCTGTGTGTCTGGTTGTCTGTGTGTCTTCTTCTTCTTCTTCTTCTTCTTCTTCTTCTTCTTCTTCTTCTTCTTCTTCTTCTTCTTCTTCTTCTTCTTCTTCTTCTTCTTCTTCTTCTTCTTCTTCTTCTTCTTCTTCTTCTTCTTCTTCTTCTTCTTCTTC
>NW_015392133.1:7354-11662 GCF_001527695.2 Protobothrops mucrosquamatus | reverse complement strand
CTGTGTGACATTTGATCCCATCTCTGTTCCTGGATCTCTGTTCTTGGATCTTCCTCCTCCCCCTCCTCCTCCTTCCAAACTCCATTCCCTTGTAGCACTGATGATGTTATCTAACTGGGTCCTGAAACGTCTGCAAGAAAACCACCCAGCTCCGAGAGCACCAAGGACCCCACAAACCTCCTCCTCCTCCTCTTCCACTTGGCACACCCCTCTCCCTCTAGCACTGATGATATTACCGGGCTGGGTCATGAAACATCTGCAAGGACACCACCCAGCTCAGAGAGCACCAAGGACCCCACAGTCCTCATCCTCCTCTTCCACTTGGCACACCCCTCTCCCTCTAGCACTGATGATATTACCGGGCTGGGTCATGAAACATCTGCAAGGAAACCACCCAGCTCAGAGAGCACCAAGGATCACACAGTCATCCTCCTCCTCTTCCTCCTCCCCCCCCCTTCTAGCACTGATCATGTTCCCTGGTTGGGTCATGAAATGTCTGCAAGAAAACCACCCAGCTCAGAGAGCACCAAGGACTCCATAGGTGGCCTCTTTCTCCTCCTACCTTTCTCCTCCTCCTCCTTGATTCTGCAAACCCCACTCCCTTCTAGCACTGATGATGTTCCCTAGTTGGGCTATGAAACCACCAAGCCCAGAGACCACCAAGGACCCCACAAACCTCCTCCTCCTCCTCCTCTTCCACTTGGCACACCCCGCTCCCTCTAGCACTGATGATGTTGCCTGGCTGGGTCATGAAACATCTGCAAGGATACCACCCAGCTCAGAGAGCACCAAGGACCCCGAACTACAAGTGTTCTCTTCATTTGTGACAAATCTTAGTTCTAAATGAATGGATATAAGTCGAGCAGTCGCTGCAAAGCTTTACGGTCCTCCACTCCCACTTTGGGCCTTTCTGAAAGCTGGCAGGAGGAAGGCAGCCGGTGCCAACTCGCAGCTCTTTCCCAGGAGGGCAGCCCTCACCACTTGCTGATGAATGGCCTCGTTCCGAAGAGGGGATGAGTGTTTTTCCCTTCCTTGCCAAGAAGCGCCTCTCCTCTCTCTATAAATCTGCCCAAACGGTGCACCAGGACCAGAGTGCACTTAGCAACGTACAGAGCGGTCTCCGCTCCCTCACGCTGACATCTGGGGAAGGGGTGAAAGAAGAAGAAGAAGAGGACGCCCAGAGGCAGACGAGGGAGAAGGCGTGGCCATAGGCTCAGAACCTCAGTTTCCCTTCTTGTAAAGAGGAACGGCCCCCTTCCCAGGGCTGGTTGGTGGCCAAGCCAATTGGCAGCCAACCCTGACAGGTCTTGTATGCTAAGCAGGGTTGAGCCATGTCAGGGCTTGGTGATAGCAGTGTTCCAATATCTCAGGGGCTGCCCCAAAGAAGAGGGAGTCAAGCTCTTCTCCAAAGCCCCTGAAGGCAGGACAAGAACCAGTGGATGGAAACTAACCAAGGAGAGAAGCAACCTGGAACTAAGGAGAAACTTCCTGACAGTTAGAACAATTAACCAGTGGAACAACTTGCCTCCAGAAGCGGTGAATGCTCCAACACTGGAAGTTTTTAAGAAGAGACTGGACAGCCATTTGTATAGGGTTTCCTTCCTGAGCTGGGGGTTGGACTAGATGACCCCCAAGGTCCCTTCCAATTTTTTATTATTATTATTATCATTATTATTATTATTATTATTATTATTATTGTTGTTGTTGTTGTTGTTGTTCTTATTATTATTATTATTATTATTATTATTATTATTATTATTATTATTAATCTGGATGGAAGGCTAGGCTGAGAATTCAAGAAACCTAGGAAGAACTGGTGGAAGAGAATATTCGTCGCTCAGGGTTGAACTGTGGGGCCCTGGGTGCTCTCTGAGCTAGGCTGTTTTCTTGCAGATGTTTCATGACCCAACTAGGGAACATCATCAGGGCTAGAAGGGAGTGGAGTTTGCAGAGATGATGAGGATGATGAGGATGATGAGGATGAAAAGGAGGAGGAGGATGAGGAGGAGAAAGAGGAGGACTGTGGGGTGCTTGGTGCTCTCTGAGCTTCACTGTTGTCTTGCAGATGTTTCATGACCCAGTTAGGTAACATCATCAGTGCTAGAAGGGAGTGGGGTTTGTAGAGAGGAGGAGGAGGAGGAGGAGGAGGAGGAGGATGACGACTGTGTGGTCTCTGATGGTCTTTGAGCTGGGTGGTTTTCTTGCAGACATTTCATGACCCAAACTAGGTAACATCATCAGTGCTAGATGGGAGTGGGGTTTGCAGAAAGGAGAAGGAGGGGGAGGAGGAGGAAGAGGAGGAGGAGGAGGAGGAGGAATTATGGGGCCGTTGATGCTCTCTGAGCTTGATTCATTTCTTGCAGACCTCTCATTACCAGACTAGATGACATCTTAAGTGCTAATAGGGAGCGGGGTGTTTGGAATCAAGGAGGAGTAAGAGGAGGAGTAGCAGAAGGAGAAAGGAAGGAGGAAGGGAAAGAGGAAGAGGAGAAGGAGGAGGAAGAGGAGTATGGGGTCCTTGGCGCTTTCCGAGCTTCCAAATTGCCGTCGTTCAGTGAAACACTGCAGAGTTGTTAAACGAGGACAGCACATTCATCCTTTGCCAAATTTCGCCAGCTTCTCCGCTGAGGTTGCTTGTCGGACGCTGGCAAAGGAGGTGGCCAAGGGCGGTCACACGACCAGGGGGTCGTCGTGATTGCCAGAACTGGTCATCACTCCACCCTCATTCAGCACCGTCGTAAGTTGAAACAGGTCGGTGGTTAAGCAAGAAACCACTCTGCGGCATTTTGCGCTGTCTAGACTCTGTATGCTGTTCAGTCCCGTACAGGAGAACAGGAATGCAGCAGTGGAAATGCACCAGATCGATAAAGAAAGAAAAACTCTTCCAGCTTGGGGTGTCATGGTTCCGACAGATGAAACTCTTCAAAAGAACTTTGAGGCATTGTATATCTTAAGCAATCTTTATTTTGAGTAGCATAGCATTGGCACTAACATAGTTGAAGCCAAAAATTGGATTCCCCTCCCTGAGCACATAGTATCAAAGCACAATTCCCTCCTCTAATTAACATCATCATCATCATCATCATCATCATCATCATCATCATCATCATCATCATCATCATAATAAAGTTGGAAGGGACCTTGGAGGTCATCTAGTCCAACCCCCTGCTCAGGCAGGAAACCCTATATACCATTTCGGACAAATGGCTGTCCAGTTTCTTCTTAAAAACTTCCAGTGTTGGAGAAGGGAGGGAGGGAGGGAGGGAGGGAAGGAAGGAAGGAAGGAAGGAAGGAAGGAAGGAAGGAAGGAAGGAAAAGAATAACAGAGTTGGAATGGACCTTGGAGGTCATCTAGTCCAACCCTCTGCTCAAGCAGGAGACACTATACCATCTCAGAAAAACGGCTGTCCAGTCTCTTCTTAAAAACTTCCCGTGTTGGAGCATTCACCGCTTCTGGAGGCAGGTGGTTCCACTGGTTAATTGTTCTCACTGTCAGGAAGTTTCTCCTTAGTTCTAGGTTGCTTCTCTCCTTGATCAGTTTCCACCCTTTGCTTCTTGTCTTTTCCTTCAGGCGCTTTGGAGAATAACTTGACTCCCTGTTCTTTGGGGCAGCCCCTGAGATACTGGAACTCTGCTATCCTGTCCCCCCTTGTCCTTCTCTTCATTAAACTAGACAGACCCAATTCCAGCAACCGTTCCTTAAAATGTTTTAGCCTCCAGTCCCCTGATCATCTTTGTTGCTCTTCTCTGCACTCTTTCTAGAGTCTCAACCTCTTTTTGACATCGTGGTGACCAAAACTGGATGCAGTATTCCAAGTGTGGCCTTACCAAGGCCTTGTAAAGCGGTATTAACACTTCACGTGGGCTTTCAAAATAATGATTTAGAAGCTATTCCTTATTTCACGGGTGGAGGCGTTGAGGGGAGAGGAACATACCCTTCCAGAAACAAATTCACAGCAAGCGAGCAGCAGGGACGTCCAGGACCCTCCTTCACGGGGGATCGGCCTGTCCTCCCCCGGCAGCCAGTAGGGGGCAGGCCGACACCAGCCCTGGCGGGCAGGCCGGTCCAGGCCCTGCCCAGGAGGTCGATGGCCTCATTTGTCCGCACGGTCTGCCTAGTCGATGGGCCTGACACTCCGCAGTCATCACTCTGATTAAGATGCCACACTTGAGTTAGAGCATCCATTAAGATTTGATGAGCAATTGATCAGATCCCAGGGCGGCTTGGCTGGGGGAAGCAAGCCAGGCCAGGGGTGGAGGGGATGTCTCCTGCTTACGAAGATGCAACCTGGGGGCCGGGTGGGGTGG
>NW_015392133.1:4799-7345 GCF_001527695.2 Protobothrops mucrosquamatus | reverse complement strand
GTCTGCCTAGTCGATGGGCCTGACACTCCGCAGTCATCACTCTGATTAAGATGCCACACTTGAGTTAGAGCATCCATTAAGATTTGATGAGCAATTGATCAGATCCCAGGGCGGCTTGGCTGGGGGAAGCAAGCCAGGCCAGGGGTGGAGGGGATGTCTCCTGCTTACGAAGATGCAACCTGGGGGCCGGGTGGGGTGGGGTGGGGGCTAAGGGAAAGTTTTTGCAGGCAGGCTGGCCAAAAGCAGGGTCCCACAGAGTAGCCCGGTCCTGCAAAGGGGTCCTGGAGTTGTCTCCAGCATCAAAGCTCTTTCAAAGCGCCGGAAGGCAGGACAAGAAGCAACGGATGGAAACTCATCAAGGAGAGAAGCAACCTGGAACTAAGGAGAAACTTCCTGACAGGGAGGACAATTAATCAGTGGAACAGCTTGCCACCGGAAGTTGTGGGTGCTCCAACACTGGAGGTTTTAAAGAAGAGACTGGACAGCCATTTGTCCGAAATGGTATAGGGTTTCCTGCCTGAGCAGGGGGTTGGACTAGAAGATCTCTAACTCTACAAAGCCTTGGTAAGGCCACACTTGGAATCCTGCATCCAGTTTTGGTCACCACGATGTAAAAAAGATGCTGAGACTCTAGAAAGAGTACAGAGAAGAGCAGCAAAGATGATTAGGGGACTGGAGGCTCAAACATACAAGGAACAGTTGCTGGAATTGGGTATGTCTAGTTTAATGAAGAGAAGGACGAGGGGGGACATGATAGCAGTGTTCCAGTATCTCAGGGGCTGCCCCAAGGAAGAGGGAGTCAAGCTATTCTCCAAAGCGCCTGAAGGCAGGACAAGAAGCAACGGATGGAAACTCATCTAGGAGAGAAGCAACCTGGAACTAAGGAGAAACTTCCTGACAGTTAGAACAATTAACCAGTGGAACTCCTTGCCTCCAGAAGCAGTGAATGCTCCAACACTGGAAGTTTTTAAGAAGAGACTGGACGGCCATTTGTCCGAAATGGTATAGGGTCTCCTGCTTGAGTAGGGGTTGGACTAGAACAGGCATGTCAAACTTGTGATGTCACGTGACATCATACGACGTATCTTGACCTTTTCCCCATTGCTGGCAATAGGGTGGGCACGGTTTCGGTGTGACGCACCTGGCCCGCAGGCGGGGTGTTTGACATGCCTGGACTAGAAGATCTCCAAGGTCCCTTTTTCTTTTATTCTGATTAAAGGACTGGAGGCTAAAACATATAAAGAACGGTTGCTGGAATTGGGGATGTCTACTTTAATGAAAAGAAGGACTAGGGGGGACATGATAGCAGTGTTCCAGTATCTCAGGGGCTGCCCAGTGGTGGGATTCAAACAGGTGAACAACCGGTTCTCTGTGTAGATGCCCCTTCTGGAAGTCCATTCTGGGCCTGGGCAAGAAAAAATTAGCTATCGGTTCTGCTGAACTGGTGCAAACTGGCCGAATCCCACCACTGGGGTTGCCCCAAACTTTGGAGAACAGCTTGACTCCCTCTTCTTTGGGGCAGCCCCTGAGATACTGGAATGCTGCTATCCTGTCCCCCCTCGTCCTTCTCTTCATTAAACTAGACAGACCCAATTCCAGGAACTCTTCTTTGTATGTTTTAGCCTCCAGTCCCCTGATCATCTTTGTTGCTCTTCTCTGCACTCTTTCCAGAATCTCGACATCTTTTTTACATCGCGGTGACCAAAACTGGATGCAGCATTCCAAGTGTGGCCTTACCAAGGTTTTGTAAAGTGGTATTAATACTTCACATGATACTTCACATGTATTATTATTATTATCCCTCTGTTAATGCAGCCCAGCACTGTGTTGGCTTTTTTGGCAGCTGCAGCACATGGCTGGCTCCTATCTAAGTGATGGTCCACTAGGACTCCGAGATCCCTCTCACAGTCGCTTTGAGCGACAAGCACGGTGAATTCCCTGGCCGTCGTCTGCCAGGCGGTAGTAGGCATTTGAAAAAGCATTTCCAACTTTCAATAAAAACAGATTTATTCTCATGGTGCAGAACGGCCTCCGATCACGCTTCCAGGGCTCTGCGCATCCCTAACCTGGCAGTCTGGAGGCTCCTCCTGAGCCAGAATTGAGTGAGTGTATAAATGTTCCCGGTTCACACCTTTTACCACTCAAGATTGATTGATTTCTTATAGAAAGCAGGAATTGGCAGCGGCGGTTGTGGCTGGTTTACAACCGTCTGCCCAAAAGAGCTGCAGCCGGCCGCTGTGACAACAAGCAGGAGTTGTCAATGGGACCTGACAGCCGGCAAATGGAGAGGTGACAGGGATGGCCGTCACATGGATGGGAGACTTTGGCCTCTTGCAGAGATGCCCGTTGAGCTGAAGGCGCCTGCAGGGGCTTCTGCCCTCTGCAGACGTTGGCAGCCAGGTCCTTAATAGTAATAGTAATAGTAATAGTAATAGTAATAGTAATAGTAATAGTAATAGTAATAGTAATAGTAATAGTAATAGTAATAGTAATAGTAATAATAATAATAATAATAATAATAATAATAATAATAATAATAATAATAA
>NW_015392133.1:0-2923 GCF_001527695.2 Protobothrops mucrosquamatus | reverse complement strand
AACTGATGATCTTACCTACTTGGGCATGAAATATCTGGAAGAAAACAGCTAAGCTCAGAGAGCATCAAGGACTCCAAAGTCAGTCCTCCCTTCCTCCTCCTCCTCCTCCTCCTCCTCTCCACAAACCCCACTCCCTTCTGGCACTGATGATGTTCCCTAGTTGGGTCATGAAACATCTGCAAGAAACCACCAAGCTCAGAGAGCACCCAAGTCCCCATTGTCCTCCTCCTCCTCCTCCTCTCCTCCTCCTCCTCCTCTCCACAAACCCCACTCCCTTCTGGCACTGATGATGTTCCCTAGTTGGGTCATGAAACATCTGCAAGAAAACCACCAAGCTCAGAGAGCACCAAGGACCCCAAAATTCAACCCTGATTTACCAAGGTTCTGTTGGTATAGCCATCCAACCTCAATTATCTATTCCCGTGAGAAAAGAACCGTCGCTCCTTCAATCTCTCTTCACAGGACTTACTTTCTCGTCTCCTCATCCACTTCGATGCCCCTCTCTCACCTTCCTTAAAGGTTGATGCTCAGAAATGAACCCTCTCCGTAACCGGTGTGCAGAAAATCTAGATCTTCCAGAATGCACCCCTTCTTCCTCTTCTTCTTCCTTCTCTGATGAGGTGATCCAGCTATTTGCAACCAAGAGCCTCCCTAATCATGTAGTAGCCATGCCTCGGTTCTGTGGGAAACCGGTGAATGACACGGCTTTACATTAAATATCATACGAAGTCGATTCCTGAAGGCTTTCCAAGTTTTGCTTCAGGCTGTTTCAAACATCTGGTAAGAGTAGGAGCTTTCAACTCCCAGCCCGCCGAGATTTATCTCCAAATACAAGCTCTGGCGTTTATTTTTTTCCGTTACTGAAATTCTTCCACGGTCTGTGTTAGAGACAGGGCGATATTTATTCGAACTAAATCAATTCAGCGGGTCGCCCCCTCCTCAAAAATACACCATTGGACCCCGCTGGGGAATTCCACTCTAATCCTTTTTCCCGTAGCTGCCGACGGTTGGGAAAGTTGGACCTTCAAAAAAAAGGCAAGATAGGAAGAAGATGGACTCGTTTGAGCTGTGGTGTTGGAGAAGACGTGTCCGTGTCTCTTGGACATCAAAGGCGGCCAACAAGCAAGTACGGGCGGTCCTCAAGAGTTCGTTTGGTGACCGTTCAGAGTGTCAGAGCATGCATAGTCTTATTGTGCTGAGGTAACCCAGGAGTAAATATAGTAAACAGTGGTCTGTAATTATATGATGGTTTATATTACACTATATCTACAAATATACACTAGAAATAGAATACACACACATGGTGATACAGCAAACTCAAATACACAGCAATTAATAATAATAATAATAATAATAATAATAATAATAATAATAATAATAATAATAATAATAATAATAATAATAATAATAAAGTTGGAAGGGACCTTGGTGGTCTTCTAGTCCAGCCCCCTGCTCAAGCAGGAGGACCTATACCAGGGGTAGGCAACCTTGGCTCTTTTATGACTGGTGGACTTCAACTCCCAGAATTCCTGAGCCAGCATGAGGGAACTATGGCCCCTACATGACTCGTGGACTTCAACTCCCAGAATTCCTGAGCCAGCATGGGGGAACTATTTATTTATTTATTTATTTATTACTTTAATTTATATCCCGCCCTTCTCCCGAAGGACTCAGGGCGGCTTACAGGCAATAAAAACGGAACTATACAATAAATATCTAAAAACAATTAAAATATATATTAAATATGGCCCCCTCATGACTGGTGGACTTCAACTCCCCCTCATGACTGGTGGACTTCAACTCCCAGAATTCCTGAGCCAGCATGGCTCAGCATGGAAACCTCTCCCTTTCCCCTCAGCATGGCTGGCTCAGGAATTCTGGGAGTTGAAGTCCACGAGTCATAAAAGAGCCAAGGTTGCCTACCCCTGCCATTGACATTTGTCTTCACACTTACGACCGTTGCAGCATCAAACCTTGAGTTAAGGAGAAATTTCCTGAAAGTGAGAACAATTAACCAGTGGAACGGCTTGCCTCCAGAAATCGTGGGTGCTCCATTGCTGGAGCTTTTTAAGAAGGCAGCCTTCTGCCTAAAATGGCATATAAGGTCTCCTGCTTGAGGAGGGGGTTGGACTAGAAGACCTCCAAGGTCCCTTCCAACTCTGTTATTCTATGTTCTATGGCTGTTGCTTCTTCCTGAAAAATGAGGGGAGGGGGAACGGGACGGGGGACCACCGGCAGCTGAGCTGGGGGGGGCATGCTCCCTAGAGGCCGGAAATGAATTGCTGCATAGGTATGAGTGTTGATAGTTAGTCAATAGCTTCCCTTCATTTCAATTAAAAAAAGCAGAGTTCCCTGGGTCCAAATGACCCCATAAAAATGAAAGGGGGGGTGTCTTTGCTGAAGTTTAGATGGTCTTTGACCTCGGTGCATCACCTCCTCCTCGTCGTCTTTTTTCCTTGACTTTTCCTGTTACCCGCTGGAAATCCGAGGTGCTCTTGACTCATTCACCGGCCCTCTCTGTGCGTTTTCATGGGATCAAAGGCCCTGCCAGGACCAAAAGCTGAATTTAGAATTTGAGGGTCCCTCTGATCCTGCAGCCCAGTAGAGCAGTGGTGGGGAACCTATGGCAGGGGTGCCAGAGGCGGCACTCAGAGCCCTCTCTGTGGGCACGTGCGCCGTCGCCCCAGTCCTCGGCCTTCAGCTGGGTTTTATAAAACCTTTTCGCTTTAGGCCTCCGCTGCCGTGTGCAAAAAAAAAAAAGGGTTCAATCAATCAGTCAATTTCAACTTCTCGCGGAAAAAAAAAGACTGGACAGCCATTTGTCCGAAATGGTATAGGGTTTCCTGCCTGAGCAGGGGGTTGGACTAGATGACCTTCAAGGTCCCTTCCAACTTTACTATTATTATTATTATTATTATTATTA
>NW_015392132.1:17710-20105 GCF_001527695.2 Protobothrops mucrosquamatus | reverse complement strand
AATGTGTTGGGTACCAAAGTCAATGAAGCAGTTGAGTACCAAGATACCACTATAGTAACTTTTTGAAAAACCATTCACTGCAAGGAAATGCTATAAAAGTATTGTGCTATTCTGAGAGAAAGCAAAGATTCTCAAGCTTCTCGTAATAATAAAATTGGAATTCGTAATATGAGTTTTCCAATTTTATTACAACTATTAATTCATTGGATATAATATCCAGAAATAACAGAAATACTAGAAACAGAGGTACAGGTAGTCCTTGACCTACGGCCATAACTGAGCCTGAAATTACAATTGTTCAGTCATTATAAGTCAAGGTATCCATTAAGAATGGTTACTATCGAATGCAGAAACATCCTTTATTGTTATTTCTTATTTTTATCCTTAAAATATATACAGCAAACATTTCTGGTTTTAACGTTGTATTGGTGACAATTCATTACTTCTCACTTCTAGATTGTACTTACTATAAATTAAATAACTGCAATAGAATTTTCATTTGCTGTGTACCAACTACTATTCCACATTTTTTTTTGTTCCTCTATGTCAGGGGTGTCAAACTCGCAATGTCACGTGACATGTTGCAATGTATCGTGACTTTTTTTTCCATTGCTGGCAATGAAGTGGATGCGATTTCAGCATGATGAAACCGGCCCGCGGGCTGGCAGTTTGACACCCTGCTCTATGTCTTACAAATGCTGTAACTGAGATGATTACTGCATTGCATTGGAAATAAAACTAGCTAGCTTGCTGGTCCTGAACATTGTTTCCAAATGCCAATAAATTTGGGCAAGCGACCATAAAAGATGCTACAGATTTGTGATTCTATACATCTAAAAAACTAGTAGCTTCTAATAGAAGCATGACACACATCCACACATATCTCTGTGTTATGAGTACCAGACTTTGATAGCGAATATCCAGAATTCTATTCTGTAAATAAGCAGGACCTTCCATACTCATATCTCATTATCATCCCATTGATTGCAGCACATGACTCTAATTTTGCCTTCAAATATTCCTAGAAGTTCATATACTGTTGCCGCACATACATACAGTATATAGGTTTGAATCATTTCCCTCGATAAATAAATATGTTTTTGACTCAACTGTTTAATTGGCATTTCTTTAGTTTTAACACCTGTGTGGAGAACAGATCATGGTTCAGATCATATTTATACAGAAATATTGAAAATTCAAAAAGATTCCCAAGCTCCAATATTACTCTACTAGCTGTACCCGGCCACGCGTTGCTGTGGCTCAGTCTGGTTAAATGGAAAAGAAAGAAAAGAGAAAGCGCACGTTTCTAATATGTTTAATTTCACAATGCTTGTGGGTATACAATATTTTTTGTTAGATAAAATTTACACCGCAATTATTTCTATTGGGCATTATGGACAATCTGGACTCAAAAGAAGTGAATTTGATGTTGTACTGTATAACAGCAGCAAGGACATTGATTGCTCAAAATTGGAAAAAGGAGACATTACCAAATATGGATGATTGGAGACAGAAAGTTTCATATTTTGCAGAAATGGCAAAAATATCCGCATACCTGAAGGATCAATATCAAGAGAAATTTATTTTGGTATGGAGAAGATGGATAGATTATATTCAGAGAAAATATGAAATGAACAATTATCATATAGCTTTTGATTAATTAATGTTACTTATAAATATTTCTATATATAATTTACATATATAGTTCATAATTAAGGTAATTGTATGTTAGAGTTAAAGTAAGTTTATACTTGTTTATATTATGATTGGGTTGTTTGGGTTAAACTTGGATTATTATATGTTTAATCCTGTACTCAGCTCTGGGAAGTCGGGGGGGGAGGGGGGAGTGGATTAGGGGACTGAAATTATAAAAATTGATGTATTTATATGTTATAGGTAAATAATAACTGTATTGAAAAGAGGAGATGCTCGGCTGGCACCCCAAACTGCACTCAAAGAGGCGGTTAAGAAGGGAGAGGGGATGTAGGTAGGTGGAAAGGAGGAAGGTGGAGAGGTTGTGGGATTAGAGGGAGGAAGGACAGGAAAGTGAATGAGAGTGGAGGCAAGGCAGGGACCGCCGAGCGTCTCCGAAAATGTATAGATTTGGACTATTTTTTTATTGCTTGTGTATATAAATGCATCATATTGGTATTTGTTGTTTAATTACAAAATCAATAAAATTTTATTTTAAAAAAAATATTTTTGTTGTTCCATTTTGTCTGTGCAGATACAGAGATTGTCTGGTTTGCCGACTGTAGAACACGCAACATATAATTGTCCATGTGAGAAGCAATCCGTGTCTAGATCTAAACCGCACAATTCTAAAGATTGGCCCTGAGCTTTGTTGATAGTGATTGCAAACGCCAATGTGTTGCTTTTACGTCCAACAGATGGC
>NW_015392132.1:0-17238 GCF_001527695.2 Protobothrops mucrosquamatus | reverse complement strand
ATATTTTTGTTGTTCCATTTTGTCTGTGCAGATACAGAGATTGTCTGGTTTGCCGACTGTAGAACACGCAACATATAATTGTCCATGTGAGAAGCAATCCGTGTCTAGATCTAAACCGCACAATTCTAAAGATTGGCCCTGAGCTTTGTTGATAGTGATTGCAAACGCCAATGTGTTGCTTTTACGTCCAACAGATGGCAGTTTTTTTAAAAAAGCATGTTTTACCTGTCACAGCTGTGACATCTATATAATAGTAGGTATATAAAAACACGCACGTATTCGAATGCAACGTTGTGTCAAAATTTCAAAGCAATCGGTGAAGAACTTTCGGAGATTTAAGATTTTGAACAAACGAACATTTACATTTTTATTTATATAGATTGTAACAACATAATTTGATTAAGCTAATTATAAAATTAATACAGATACTTGTAGCAGTAATTCCAAAAATATAAAGAAGCATTTATTTTCACAACAAAATATAATGAATAAGATGTTGAAATATATTTTAAAGGATTTACTCTTCATCACTACAAATCTGAAGATTATTATTGGTAATGGGGTCCTTGGTGCTCTCTGAGCTTGATTGTTTTCTTGCAAATGTTTCATTATCAAATTCTGTAACATCATTAGTGCCAGTATGGAATGGAGTTTACTCTCATTTTATATTTTAGTGATTTGCCCTACCAGAGTTGGTGGGAGTGATCCTGGTGGTTCCTTGACTGGACTGTTGTTTATTGTTAGCTTATTTATTCCTTGATTGGGGAATATTTGCTTCTTGATTATTGGCCTAATGTTAATCTTGGTGTTAATTTCTGCTTCTGGTTTATTTAGGATGTTTTGGAGGGCTTTAGTTTGTTTATATGCTAGGGTGATGCCATATGTCTGAGGTGGATTCTGAGAGGTTTTTGATGTATGGCAGTGTTATCCTTTTCCCAACTTGTCTTGGTTGTGTTATATTGGGTTGATTGATCAGGAACTTTTTGATGAAGTTGGGTCAATATCCATTTTGTTGGAAAATGTTGTACAAATTCTCTGTTTCTTTTTTCTTATGCTCAAGATTGCTGACGTTTTTGGACTAGACCAGGCATGTCAAACTCGCGACATCATGTGACGTCATGCGACGTATCGGAGCTTTTTCGCCATTGCCGGCAATGGGGTGGGCACGGCCAGAAGTTTAACACCCCTGGACTAGACCAAGCCAAGTCCAAAAATGCTAGAGAATTCTTGGAAGCCTGACATAATGGCAGAATGGCACTTCTCAATGGAAAAATTTCCTTTCCTCCTGTGCCCCTGGAAATCTCTTCCCCAGATGAAACTCCTTTAAAACAAAGTTAAAGTACATGGGGAACCCAGTAGAAGTAAATTAAAAAGAAGAGAATTTTATTTCAATAATGCTGAATGTAGGTCAGTGAATAGGAGGTAGATAGTATACTTCTCTCTTAATTTGATAATATCTGTAAGGATGATATAGATCTACAAAGGACTCTGTTACTCCTTTCTATTTTTTACACATATGATAATGGCATTTTTCTTAAATGAGAAAAATCAAACATGTTTTCTCAAATAGTTTAAGTTTTTGAAACAATTGTTCACATCTGTCTCTAATTTAACTAAAATCAAATTAAAGTGAACCTAAAATCTACAAGAAGTTTATATATTATCAATGATTGATTTAACAGATCCATTCTTTATTTAAAATAAATATAATGCAGAAATAGATTCATATAATACAAAATACACTACAGTTGAGTCTATGATAATGTAAAAATATTGCAAATTACAATACGTTTATCAGCGAAGTTCTTTTGAAAAAGTCCTATAAAACTGCAGTCACCTATTTTGTGGCTTTGTTCTGTAATGTATATATTGTGACTGTATTCTTCTTGTTATATTTCTAGTGGTGTCATTTTGTCTTTTTGCTGTTGTATAAAGGTAAGAGATTGACTAAGGACCTGCAGTTGTTGTATTTCATCTATGAGACATTCCTGAGCCATTGAGGTTGAAAGCACTGCAAATGTTTTTTAAAAAAAGGCGAGAAAGGAAAACAAAAGCATTTTCAAATTTGACAGCTTTCTTCTGAGTATTTTTGTTTTAATTTATAATTTCATCTTGATACACAGGTTTCTGTTTCAATTATTAAAGTATAAACCCAAATAGTGAATGTGCAACTCAACAGGTTTAGATACTATGCCCAATGATTTACAGCTGCCTTTCCTGTAGCAACTTACAATATAAAATTAAAACAATTATTGGTCTAGTAAACAATTGAACAACTATTAATCTCATGGAACTTTGAAAAACAACATAGTACCTTTCACATTTTACCGACAGATTAGTTTAAAAATATTGGGGAGAAGAGGACAATATTAATCGTGTTTCTTCTCTGTACTGTTTCTAGAGTCTCAACATCTTTTTTACATCGTAGCAACCAAAACTGTATGTCAACATTCACCTCTTTTGCTGGCTTCTTGCTTAATGTTTGTTCTCATCTAACAGATGACTGATTTATCTAACAGTATAGATTTGTAGTTTAATGACAATCTCATTACATAACAGTAACAGATTAATTTTAACAGATTTTACCAGCTACAGAAAGCAAACTTGTCCAATTTGACTTCTCCCAGATAACCCAGATTATCACACTCTTAATCTTCAAGCAGCATATCCAATAGGTTTACAGATCATTATGATCAGACCAATTAATTATGTGTTGGATCTCATTTTATCATCAATGTCAGTGAAGAATTTTTAGAGGAAATAACAGTTAATTTGCAATTAAATTATAAGCAAGTAATTTTTTATGAATCATCCTATAGTAAATGAAGTATCAATAAACTTCAGTGATTATTAATTTAAAACTACATATTCATTTTCCATATAACTCACTGTGATATTTAACCTTACAATACCAGAATTATCATGAAAGAGTGGGGTTTTTTTTAACTAAATGGAAATTTGGAAGCTGTTTTCTACATTTAATAACACAAGTCTCTGTATATAACTGATAGATTTATAATAAATACTAAGAATCTTTTTTAAACAACTGTCTCCTATCTGTAATGGAGCGGCCCCAACCTTTTGGGCACCAGGGATTGGTTCCATGGAGAGAGATTTTTCCGTGGACTGGAGGGCACGTGGTTTCAGGTGCTGCCGGCATCCCGTGGAAGGGGCTTTGCTTGTTTGCACAGCCCAGTTTCTGGCATGCCGTGGACCAGTGCCGGTCCACGGACTGGGGATTGGGACCCCCTGCTGTAACGGATGAGTGGATGACTCTGGGAAACGAGGGGAAGAGATGCTGCCTTAAGAAACAATCAGATAAGAGAGGCAGGAGTCTCCAAAGACTTACATTAGATAAACAAATTTAGGAAGGATCCACCCTAATGGATCAAGCAGTTAATAGTGGTGTCAAGTCTTGTACTTTTAGACTTGCAAGATTCTGTTAATGTAGCCTAAGAATAAAGTAGAATTAGTTCATCCAGTCATGTTTCCTGTCTGGTTTATGTTGGAAGGCTGACACTATCAAATACTATTGATAATGACAATGAACTAGCAATTTTTAATACAATTCAGCAGCAGGAAACAACAATGGGACCCAAAGCGTCTTGTCTGGCAGTCTACAAAATTTCACATAATTTGTGCTGCTCTGGAGTATATTTTTGAGGAAAATTAAATAATCTAAAGCAAATTAAGGATGGTTATGCATTCCATGTTTTAATATTGTAACAAAACTTTTTCTTCTACATGCAAATTTAAGTAACTAAGGACCAAAAAGACTATCAGCCTATGAATGGAAAAAAACCTCTTCTTTGTTCAATATTCAATATTTCAATATATTTAAAGATCTTCTAAAGATATTGGTTACTTTATTTCATTTATTTATTCATTATTCACTCAGTAATCTCAATATTCACTTGGAAGTCTTTTAATTTCACCAATATTTTTAATAATTTTAAAATAATTTTAGTAACTTATGCAATACAATTTGTCTCAACTTAAGGCAAGTTAGATAGAATATTGAAAAGAAGAGAAGTTTTTTTCCATTCAAAAGAATTGTGGCAAATATCCATTAAGTCATTAGTGATTTGATTTAAATATCCTTTAAGTCCAGAATTCCCTTAATAACTTTGAAAGCTAAAAACAGGACAGGAAGAATAGAACTCCTGCTTAAGTGTCTCCAAACCACAAATTTAATACTTTTACATTTTAAAGTTCTAATTTATCTAATTTATACTTTTTGAAAGACAAACACTGCCATATTTCCAACGATGTAATTAGACACAAGTTCCTAGGCTGATAGTATTCCTACGTAACTTTTAAATTTTTTTATCAAAGACAGGGAGCCACAAAGATGATTTTGGAGATGACTGGAAAAACTATGTCGTGACAATTAGAAAAACATATTTGAAATCTAGGAAACAAGAAAAAGAAACTAAAACTGACTCTATCTTTGTTCCCTGAAATATAAAATATAAAAAGAAAAAATACAATCAAGCTTTTAAAATTGTTACTTTCATCTATATCAATAAAATAAATTCTTGTGGAGTCTGTATCTAGACTCATACTAGTTCAAAAGGCTAACAGAATCAATTGGATTGACTATGATCATTTGATAGTTCCTACTATTTATTGAATCAAATAGCTAACTCAAATTGAATAGATTATCCAAATCAATTGAAATCTTCATATCAAATAGATGGCATCAATGTTACTTACTATGTACATCTATTCAAACCAGTAATTTACTTGAGCTTAATAGCTGCAGAATTTCAAATGTTTAACATCTTTAATATCTGTAAACATATATGGGCTATTGTAAATCATACTTACAACTGATAGAGATCATTATGTAAGTCCTTGAAAAAAAAAGAAAATTAAATCAACAGTATGAGTACTATTACTTTCTCATTACCAAAGACAATCTTCCCCACTTCATCACCCTCCAGATGTGATGCGATTGTAACCTGCATAATTCCTAACCCCACATGGGCTTTCACTGAGAATTTGGGGAACTGTTATCCCAACACATCTGGTGGATATTAAGAAGATGAAACATAGGCATATTCTACTGAGAAGTTCCTTATCTGCATCTGACTCATGTGGCTGCGATGTAATAGGGAATTAGGGAAAGTTTATTAGATCAACTTTCAACATTCCCAGGATAGCCGAATATGAAGTTACTATATATGGAATTAAATTATTTTGTTCTTTATAATCATAGTTTAAGAAATCCCAGTTTTATGAGTTTGGAAAAGAGAAGTGAGTTTGGTGGAAAGAGAAAATGGGAAACACAGAAGTGAGTAAAAGCCTAAAGCTAGATTATATTGTAGGAATAATTCTTCCTGATGTTTGAATTATCCATAAAGAAGCAAGGAAGTCCTAAAACCACAGAAGATTATGAGCATAATGTGTAGAATGATATGGCTGCTGTTCCATCTCTGCCATCTATTTTAATTAGGGAACCTATAAAAATTTTTAAAATGACCTTAGCATGTGAAATAATTTTAACACTAATAGATCTAATAAAATGATCACTTCTATTCTATGGATTGGAAATTTTTAAAAAAACAACAGAAAATTTCATATGATACATTACTTTTTTGCAAACTATTTTCCAAAAGAATGAAAAAGCATATGTGACTTACTTACAATTTATCATAACACTATCAATTTACAACCATGGCACTAAAATGGAAAGAGTAACCATAATAATAACAAATTTTGCTCACAAAACCCTAACCCTAACCATGTGAATATTGTAAATTAAAATATGTAAAGTACTTACAATCCAGCTATAACAAGGTAACTTAATTACAGATTTATTTTTAAGAAAAGACCAGTGACTATGTTGTTCCTCAAGGGACCTTATCTCACTAGACATCTGGAAAGCTCACTGATTAATTAATAGATTCATTAATTAGACAGATGTACTGTTAGAAAAGAATTTGATTCTTTGAATTAATACCCCTTTTAATTAATGCTAAAGAAAGTCATCAACCTTATAGCTGAGAAAATGCTGACTTTCTAAATGCCCATCTGTGTAATTAACATCATTATTTGGAAACATACTATTATAAGCTGACTTGTAGCACTCTACGTGAAAGGGGAATGCTGTTGTAAAACTGCTTTTAAAAGTGGTCATGGCCTTTGTCTCTTAAACGTACAAAGACAATTCCATGACAACTATGCAGTCTTTCTACTTTATGCTTAATGATTTCACAGAGTTGCAGAAAAATAAAAATTGGAAAAAAAGAAACTAGCAATGAGGATACATAAGTTATATTTCAACCTCATATATATGTAAAAATTTACTATATCCTCATCTGTATCTGCATCCATTTGTAAGCTCTGTCAATTATACATAATTCCCCCTTAGGAGATACCCTTTGTGGGGAGCTTTTGAATGCCTTAAATCTTTCTGGTAACTTGTTAGTTTAGTTGGCCACCCTTCTACACCCAGCTTAATACAAAATCCCAGACAGCCAAACATGGAAGTAGATCAGCCTAAACAGTTGGGCCAGGGGACCCACCAGCATCAAGATATCTCGCAGTGGCAGTACTACAAAATCCAGCTTTTGGTGTGACAGGCAGTGGACAGCATCAGCATTGGTTACTGCATATAATCATAAATGTTCATCATCAATATGTGAGGATGATATTTAGAGTGAAAGTTTGGTATTAGAGAAGATTCCTAAAAGAAATTTGTGAACAATAATAAATTTCAAAAGCACAACCATGTAAATAATTATGGACCATCTTGGTCCATAATAGGAAGGGCCAGTAAGTCATTTTGTGAATAGTTACTTCTAGTAGGAAAGATGACCCCTAAAATTGTTGCGTCTGAGCTTGAGAGCAAAAATGTAGCTTTCCAAACTATCTCAGACCAACAACAGATGAAACTTTTTGTAGCATCCATCAGCATTTAGCATTCTCCATTAAACCTAAGGCAATAGGGAGATAATAATTCAGTTCTCTGGTTTCAAGCTAATGAACCTTGAATTTCATACTTACTCAGTATGACATTTCTTTTTGTTTTTTTACAAAACCTGCATTCCACAACATTGGTTCTACATACAGCAGAGTGCTGATGCAGTCCATTTTAGCATGAGCAAGAATTGGTATTTCTGGTCAATTTGCACAGGCTACGGAGGTACAATTCCTTATTCATCTGAAATCATCAGTTTGAATTTACAATGTACTTATGTGGATGGCATTCATTGCCATAGCCTTAATTGTGTGACATACAGTGACACAATTTTCACTAATTAATGCCCTTCTCTGAACTTCTGCAACTGTCATATTTGGTTCAGACAAGAATCTCTAGATAAGTGCTTCATCACAAACACATAGCAAGGCAATCTCACAGCATTTCTGCTAAAAATTTCTCAGAATAGCAATACTAAGTTAAATTATGGAGTTCTGTGGTTAAAAAAAATGCAAATAGTGCATCAACAGGATGTAGAATTCACTTAAAAACTGAAATCTCTGTACATTGATTGATAATACATACCAAAAATAATTCTTCAATAATTTCAAATTTGGTAAAGCAGGAGCAGAGGATAGGTTTGAGCCCCAAAGAAAGTAACAAGTAATAATAAGAAAGTAATAAGCCACTAGAATGTGCTGATATACTGGAGATTAACAATCTAATTTAGTCTTCTTCTGATGTATAGATAAAGGAATATCAAACACTTCCATGAAAACTGGATCCAAAGATTATGGCGAGGCTCATACGTTACAATAAGTTAAATGGTAATTTGCTTGTTTGTAGTTTATTATTCTATATCAGGGGTGTCAAACTGCCGGCCCACGGGCCGGATGCGTCATGCCAAAACCGCGCTCATCCCAGCTCCGGCAATGGGGGAAAAGTCGCGATACATTGCGACACATGACGTGACGTGGCGAATTTGACACCCCCATTCTATGTGAACATAACTGCTGTAGTCTGTAAGGTCTGTTTAGAGATTAGCATACTGTGTTTTGAAAGCACAGCTGATTTTGATTTGTTCAGTAAACAGCTGTTAAAAATAGATGATACATCCAATCTATTTTTATCCAGAAGAACTAAATATACACACAAGCCTGTCTGAATCCCAAACCATACTTTAACAATCTATGCAATATTGGTATCTGTAACTTGTCTATATTGGACTGGCGATAAGATGCACATTTGTTTCCCAAATCATGTAAAGGCAAGAATCGATACTCATCACTAATATTATCAGAAGGATCAACATAACTGAATATGGCAAAGGAGCATACAATTAAAAACTAATTTAGATTGTTTCTGTTCTGTGGGTTTTCAGTAAACTCAATGTATCGAAATAATGCATTGTAGCAATTATGCCAAACAGAAAAATAAAGGTTGGAATCCAAGTATTATTCTGGGTAGTATGTCCATGTAATGGGTTTTCTCCGAAAGTTTTTTTTTCCTGTACTTTCTTTGAACGAGAACATATTATAACATTTTATTTTCAAAAGCAATTTGCTATGTAACATGATAGCTGTTATTAAAAGAAATTTAATCAAAAACTTTTTTGACTTGTACAACTCATTGCTTAGTTATATAAATCTTAGTCAAAACTGAAAAAAAATTAGCTGGACTGGAATTTTTATTTCATTTTACCAAGTACAGTACAGTATATCAAATATGAACAGCCAGTGGTTAGGGAATCCTGAATTATCAATGATAGCATTCTAACAAAGATACAGCATATACTCAGTCTTGATAAAACTGGGTGTAAGCTTTTAATAGTGCCTGTCCTCTTACCAGGATAAAGGCATATTCAAAGATAAAAAATAAATTAATGCTTAATTATAACATATTCAACAAGCGAAGCAACCCAAGAAAAATTAACATTTAAATAGAATATGCAATTCCACATAGAAGTGTGCTACGGATGTGCCGCTATAGATTATGCCAGTGATTATTTTATTTTGAAATGATTTTATAATATGTCTATATCTAGAGCAGTGATGGCAAACCTTTTAGAGACCGAGTGCCCAAACTGCAACCCAAAACCCACTTATGCATCATCGGGTGCCATTGGGTGGGCGTGGCTGCAGTGGTAACGGCAGACTGGGTGGGACTAAAAAGTTCAATCAATCAATTCCAACTTTGCAAAATCTTTTTTTTACCACGAGAAGTTGAAATTGACTGATTGATTGAACTTTTTTTTTTTTTTGCACACGGCGGCGGAGGCCTAAAGCGAAAAGGTTTTATAAAACCCAGCTGAAGGCCTAGGACTGGGGCGACAGTGTGCGTGCCCACAGAGAGGGCTCTGAATGCCGCCTCTGGCACCTGTGCCATAGGTTCGCCACCACTGGCCTAGAGCATATAGTTATTTTATTTTCATATGCGAACACCCAAGACTGCAATACTATCTCTGGTCTCCTGGATCGCAGGACAACACTTCAGGGTTGAAGGATAATCCAAACTCTTAATTTCAAGGTCAGAGAACAATGTTCAAAACTTCCTTCTCTCACCTTGCAAGGGGTTGCTGTCAATATCAGAAACTTCTAGGAGAAAAGATATGGCAGAAAACTGCCAGGAGAGGCTGTTTAGCTAATGAACCAACTTCCTTCTAGCTTTCTGTGACACACTTCAGTTGGGGAAAAATGAGACAAGCCCTCGTGCTAACCAAAAGTATTTCTATTCCAGTTCTTGCAGAAAGAGGGACAATATTTTTTTAAAAGTGTCTGGAAGAGATACAGGTAGTCCTCAATTAGGGACTATAATCGGGACCAGCTACTTGGTTGTTAAATGAAGCGGTTCCTAAGTGAAACTGCAATTGTGCTTATCAACTTGCTTCAGTTTTCCTTTGCTTTGTAGCCCTCCAAACAGATCTTTTTTTTTATTTTTCCTAATTCCAGAATTTCCCCTTATAAAACTAATGCTAATCTGGAGAAGAACTCTCTTTTAAATGAACACAACACATCTAGCAAAATTATTTTCACATTATACTTGTTTACATATATTTACATTTTTGACATTCTATAAGCAAACTACATTGAATCAGTTCACTTCCAGATGTGTAGGTTATATTATTATTTTATTTATTTGTATCCTGCTTTTATAAGTTTTACAAATAACTCAAGGTAGCAAATATACTTAATACTCCTTACTCCTCCTATTTTCCCCACAACAACAGCCCTGTGAAGTGGGTTGGGGTATGAGAAAGTGACTGCCCAAAATCACCCAGCTGGCTTTCATGACTAAGGTGAGACTGGAATTCAGGATCTGAATTTTTAAGAAGAGACTGGAGAACCATTAGTCTGAAATGATATAAGGTTTCCTGCCTGAGCAGGGGGTTGGACTAGAAGACCTCCAAGGTTCCTTCCAATTCTTCTATTACTATTATTATTATTATTATTATTATTATTATTATTATTATTATTATTATTATTATTATTATTATTATTATTATTATTATTATTATTATTATTATTATTCTACAATACCACAATAGATGTAAAAATTAAATTCGGCCTCCACCCTATCTAATCTGTTGGTTTATTATTTCCTGGTTTTTAGCCTAGGGATTTAATCACTATGTACATGCTATCATTGTGATCCTTATGATAAATAGTTACACTAAAGCTCAGATAAAGAACACTATCCTGACCTAATAAACAAATAAAAACAAAAACAAAAAATGATTTGAATGAGCTAGAGAACTATTGTTAAAATATTTCAGTATTACTATTCGTATTGTTTGCTCTATAGCAAGGTTGGTAACAATAAGTTAGTAATCAATAGAAATTTCAAATAGAAATAAAGCATTTTGCAAGGAATGAAAAGTGTGGTGGACACAGCAAGACAAATTCCTATTGGGAAAATGCAAAACATTGAATGAAGCCAGTATTATTATACTAGCAGCAGTGCACTAATAAAACCACACATAATATAGTAACATATACTGTACGTTAACAAGGAAAATAACTCTATAATGACAAGGAAGAGTGTGTTTTTTCCTACAA
Organism: Protobothrops mucrosquamatus; assembly: GCF_001527695.2. Classification (NCBI taxonomy): domain Eukaryota; kingdom Metazoa; phylum Chordata; class Lepidosauria; order Squamata; family Viperidae; genus Protobothrops; species Protobothrops mucrosquamatus. Next base: position 6,258 of record NW_015392132.1, on the reverse strand, counting down.
TATACTGTAGAATATTTGATCACACCACCCATATATAAACAAAATAAATGAAACGCCATCATATGAAAAATGATCTTGGGTGACTTTGCCAATATTCTGGAATTGAAAATTTCAGAATTGGTTAAAGAAAACCGATGCAAGGATTATTTCAAAAATACCTTTCCTATATCTCATTATTGTGCTGGTAAGTGAAGACAAGCACATACTTAGAGACTTGTGAGTGTAGTCAATAAATGCATTTCATCACTGTTCTTGCAATAACAAATATCCCTGTAGAAATAAGTTTGACAAGCATAAAAAGAATTAAGTGAAAATGGAATGATTTATTGCCTGTAGTAGATTGACCACTGAATGAAACTCAGAAATCCAGGCCAGCTGGGTAAACTGGTAAAGAATAAATCAATGAAACAGCTCTTTTAAAAACAGATTCCCTTAAGTCCTAACTTCAAATGCTTGACTTTCAGTTATACTCATATCATAATATTAATCATGTTGATTGCATCTGAGCTGGAAACCCAAATGGAGAGCTCATGTACAAGGTCCTGTACAGAAACAAAGTAATAAATAGTTCTTTCAGAAGTAATTTATTAAGACGCTAACACATAAGTAAAATATGTATGGAAAAGAAAAGAGCTACAAAATGCAAGCAGCCGAATTGAAGGATGATTGCCTGATATGCACATATTTCATAAGTCTTTCTTAATCCCAGAAATCTGTTGTGAAACTGACATTATTTGGGAAATCAAACTGTGTTTAATTTATAGATTTTAACTGAAATGGACATGTAATAGCATTTTTATTCTTATTCACAGTTTTTTAAAAAAATATTTAAGTAAATTTAATTAAAGCCTGTGCAACATAACAGAGAAAGAGAGGAAAAAAACCTAACAAAAAGTAGAGTACGGATAGTCCTCGGTTTATGTCAGTAATTGAGCCTGGAATTATAGTTATAAGTCATGCTGATTGTTAAGTGGATAACCACGTGACCTTGCCTTTTTGTGGTGGTCATTAAATGAACACCACAGTCATTAAGTAACCACTGCATTCGTTAAGGAACTCAATTGTCCAAAATGGATGGTTTTTTGCCAGAAACTGGAAGTAAATACTGGTTTTTGGCCAAAATCATTGTATAATCATGGACATATGGCCCCAGGACACTGCGTAAAGGAGCCCTTGTGGCACAGTGGTTAAAGTGCAATACTGTATTGCAGGCAAACTCTGCCCACAGCCTGGAGTTCGATCTTGACAGGGTTCAAGATTGACTCAGCTTTCCATCCTTCCAAAGTCAATAAAATGAATGTCCAGGTTGTTGGAGGCAATATGCAAATAATGCTTAAATTGTAAACCATCCAGAGACTGTTGTAAAAAAAAACTATCGGCCAGTATATAAGCTTAAATGCTGTTGCTAAATGCAGACCAGTTGCTGAGCATCCAAAATGCGATTAGTGACCATGGGGGAGTGGCCATAGGAATCCAGATCATAATGCACTTTGAGAAATCACTAAGTGACCAGGTCTAAGTCAAGAATTACCTGTACCTCATACAGGGACATTTAAGAGGCAAGAATCCTTTCTACAGTATATAACCTTGGGTTTATAATAAACAATGAATAAAAGACAAGCATATGCTAGCCAATATCCCAGGCCTTTTTTGGGAAAGTCTGCTGGAAGACTTTCAGGTTTTCTTAATTTTTGCAAAGAAGAATCTTACAAAACTATAGCCCAATTGTTTAGGACCCAACATGCATGAGGCAAAGGGTATGGCCCTCCCTATCAGTTTTCACATTTCAACCTAACAATGGGGGATGAGAAGAGAAGGAGAAAAGAATAGAGATACTGAAAACAATGTAATTCTATTTTGTAACTTCTATTTCCCAGCTGTATGGCCAAAGCAAACTATAGGTTAAGTCACCTCATCAGGTTCATATAACATATGGACCATGACCAAGCTGAAAACAGCTATGGTAAAAACAATTAGTTCTGTAGTAATCACAGTCTGATGCAGTGGTAGCGAACCTATGGCACGCGTGCCAGAGGCAGCACTAAGAGCCCTCTCTGTGGGCACCCAGCCTTGCCTCCTCTGGTGACCCCCTCCTCACCAGCAGCCCCCTGGAGGAGAGTTGCCCCGAGCATGGCCCATGCGGAGCAGCACAGCCAAGGATATGGCAGCCAGGCAGCGTAGACAAGACTCTGCCCTCACACCCCATAATTCACAGTTGATGCTGCAGGGCGCGGGCAGAGGGGCATGGCCACAATGGTGCTGCTGGGCTGCCTGGGCGATCTGTGGCAGGCCCTGGAGGCGGTGAGCGGCCCTGCGGGCAGGCGGGATGGGGACGAGGCAGGGGGTGGAGCGGGGACAGGGCCAGTTTTTGGGCACTTGGTCTCTAAAAGGTTCGCCATCACTGGTCTAATGTATGATCCAATTAGAATGTCACACGAATTTAACCACGCTATGACTTAAGTGTGCAAACTGAGACTCGTTTTTTTTTCAGATATTATAAACCTTTAAGCCACATGTACTTCCCACTATGGGAGCAGCCTTCTCCAACCAAGGAATTAGAGCTGGACTGAACAGGAAGACATCTTTCCTTCTAACACAAATTCTACCAGAAAGTTATATAAGTACCATGTTCAACCATTTATTTTCACCCATTTAGATGTGACAAACTTCCAGCAGCCACAGAAACAGATGGAAAGAAAAGTGCTATTTTTCGCCTCTCTTCCTCCTACAGGCCTTTTTGAAAGAGGCCATGCAGCTGCTGTAAAAATGCAAAAAGTGCAATTGAAAAAAACCTCTCAGACTGCAGGCAAGTAGATATTGCAAATCAAGATAGACAAAGGGTTGGAGGGGAAGACCAAATGTCTCTTTCACTCTATGTTTTAGATCTCCACTGTCCAATTTACCTCTGTGGCCCAATTTAGCTTATGGTTACTCAGAAATAAGTTCTGTCACACTGGATGGAGCTTTGATTTAAATTCAGTGGTATAGGATTCACAGGTCTACCGTTTTAGATTATCACTTTCAGAAGAACTGGGAGCCATTCGAGGCTCTTAATTCTTCAGCCCCCTGGCTTCTCCATCTCTAGACTCAAAAGAGGGAAAGAGGGAAACAGAAATCAAACAGAATTGGAAAAGATGCTTGTCTTCCTTTCTTCTTACACATTCATTCTGGTTGCCTTTATAAAAACCTCATACATCTTAATGCAAATTAAACAAACTACTTTTAATATTGAGCAGGACAATATGCTTCTGCTTAGATCTCCACTAGATTCACTGCCTAAGGCAGTGGTTGTCAACCTTTTTAATGCCGCAACCCCAACCGGTCGTACGTTGAGGACTAAACCGGTCGTAAGTCGAGGACTACCAAACCGGTCGTAAGTCGAGGACTTTCCCTGCCCGGGAGCGCTGCGCATGCATGGTTCCGCCCCCTGCACCGGCCGAGGCGTAGCTGGCAAGTGGCAGAGACAGAGCAGGCCGACCACCAGCTGGCCCAGCCCAAGGGAGGTAAGGCACCCGCCGGAAAAGGGGAAAAAATGGCGGACAGCCTTGCTTGGCGACCCCCGTGAAATGGTCGATCGACCCCAAATGGGGTCGCGACCCATAGGTTGAGAACCGCTGGCCTAAGGGAAAGCCATGTTTTCAAGGTAATTGGGCATTGTCCAGACTAGCAACTGCCCTGAAGGGAGAAGCCTTCATTCTCTTTGTTCTGCTTGATCTTCTGTTCTGATAGGATGAATTGATCTGTTTGACCCACAGGACAGAAATGGCTGAGTTAGCAAGGACATCTCTTGTGGGTAGGAGTCATATGCTGTGGTCTCATTTTTCTCTCTTTGGGAAGTTTTACAGGTGTCTTCGACATTTTTATTTACTAAACCTCTTCCTCCCTCTCCAACAGTTGATTGGTCACTAGGGATCAAAACCAAAAAGCTGAAGGGGTTTCAAAGAGAGGTTTCTTGTAGAACCAACCGAGGATGGCAAAGGGCAATAGGAAAAGCTGACACCCTGCATCCAGCTTCCATCCTTGCCAGTGCCCAAAGAGGAGTGGCAACATGCCAGCTAGCTGCTGTGAAGCAACAGTTGGAGAGGAAGCTGCTGCATTTGCCAGCACCTCGTGGAGACAAAAAAGTAAGAAAATGAGGGTATGTATTGTTGTGATAAACCATGGTTGAACATCTGCAGAATTTATGGGACCCAAATAAAGGAAATAGACGGAAAGGAACGGAAAATGCTAACGGAATAATTGGAGAAGATAAAGTTCTGCTAAAGTTGAGCGAATACTTGGCAGAGCGAATGAGCATGCCTGCTCTGTAAATCCAGGCAAGTCTAGATCTAGGAATAAGATATATCCTCTCACCAAAAGCAACCTCAGAACATGTTCAGGCCCCTTTTAGGAGGGGATATTGCACTGTTCAATGTCCTGGTTCTAATGAAGGAAAATAGGATTTTGTTGGTAACAAAATCTTATTTAAAATTGGAATGATTCTACACAAAAAAAAAATTCAGTCGTATTTCCTAAGTTGGTTTGAGCGTCCTGGAAAGTGGCATAAAATATTTACATTAAGCAATATATTTATATGTAAAAGACAAATTGTTCTAGGACAAAATGTCATGAATAATCACTTTAAAAGATTGATAATGATAATCAGCACTAATGATTTTGATAACAATCACCAACATGATCTTATGCCAAACTCTCGGCAGCTTCCAATCAATTATGACTTCCAGAATTCCAGCTGCATATTAAATGAGAAGACAGAAAATGCTGCCAATATTGGTTAATCTCAAGAAGCTAAGTAGGATCTGCCCTAATAGTATTCTGATTAGTACTACTGGTGCAGGCTGGACTGGAAGGTAGAAAACAGGCATAGCAAGGCTTCTGGAATTCTTTCTAACCCATTTACAAGAGAGGTGTTTGTATTGCCTTCTGTGCAACTAACCAATTCGTTGGATGTTTCTTCTTTTGTCCGTTCTCGCTGTGTCTATTTATAGAGAAACACAGTTGAGTTATGTGGCGATGAGGGTTACATGACCAGGAGAAAGATGTTTAACATTTCAAACTACCACCTAACTCAATTATCCACATGGATGTGGTAGGGAAATTTCTTGGGGAATTGTTGCTCCACAGCCCCCTGAATTTGATCTTTTACTGGCTTCTCCTCCTATACCAATGGTGGAGAACCTATGGCATGGGTGCCAGAGGCGGCACTAAGAGCCCTCTCTGTGGGCACGTGTGCCGTCACCCCAGTCCTAGGCCTTCAGCTGGGTTTTATAAAACCTTTTTGCTTTAGGCCTCCACCGCCGTGTGCAAAAAAAAAAAAGATTCAATCAATCAATCATTTTCAACTTCTCACGGGAAAAAAAAGATCTCGCAAAGTTGGAATTGATTGATTGAACTTTTTAGTCCCACCCAGTCTGCCGTTACCACCCCAGCCACGCTCACTCAATGGGCGACGCCCACCCAATGGGCCATACCCACCCGACACCCGATGATACATAAGTGGGTTTTGGGAGTTTGGGCACTCGATCTGTAAAAGGTTCGCCATCACTGTCCTATACCAAATATATTGTCCTTAAACAATGTATCCCTGGCTGTATCCCCAGTCAACCCTTCAGTGTAGATCAAACTAGAAAGTCAATGGCATGTAGATACTTTGATAGTAAAGCTATATTAACAGAAACTGTCCAATCTGAATAAGCTTCCCTCTCCCTCTTTTTATCTTTGAGTGAATTGGGGGGGGGGTAGCTTATCTGAGATATTTTGCTCACATTACAATCTTGCCCTGGAGCCAGGCTTCTTTTTATCTAACCACTGCCCCAGTAGCAGTTCTTCCTCCTGTCCCTCAAAACCATACTCTTGTCCCTCTGCAATTATAAACAGGAATAGCCATCTTTCAGTATTAGGGCTAGGCAAGAGGGTATGCTTTGCCTCCATGTGGCATTTTGCATCATGCAGACAACATGCTCCGCTGCAGTAAGGAATGAAGATGGTGTGGCTGACACTGTTATGTCAGTCTGGATCAGATATCTCCCAAGGCTATGAGAGGACTGCCAAGTATCTGTCAATTGCCTAAAGGTTAACCCCATCTTTTAGAGGGATAGAATCAAGATCACGTGAAGTATTAATACCACTTTACAATGCCTTGGTAAGGCCACACTTGGAATACTGCATCCAGTTTTGGTCACCACGATGTAAAAAAGATGTTGAGACTCTAGAAAGAGTACAGAGAAGAGCAACAAAGATGATTAGGGGACTGGAGGC
>NW_015392131.1:33315-36596 GCF_001527695.2 Protobothrops mucrosquamatus | reverse complement strand
GTGTTAAAGGAGAGCCTACCTGTTATTCCCTGAAGTCTGTTCCAATTCAGATGACCTTCTTAGAAATATTGAACAATAAAAGGACCAATGAAAGAACTGATTGTGTTGATTAGCAGATTCTAAAATGAAACAGCCCTTAATTAATATCTTTTGATTCACCCATTCTTGTCCTATTTGCCCTTTGGCTTAACGATCCCACGGTTTAATGGTCATTATTTCTCATGAAGAGTCATCCTCTCCGAATCCCTTTCAAACCATGAGGTTTCCTGTCCCTACAGCTCCAGGTTTGGATTTGCTGCTTCCAATACAGGAAAGGAAGGAAAAGGGTTTATGTCCTTCCTTTTTCTTTCTACGTTGCCTCCAGATCCTTCTTCATTTCAGCCATTCAACACAAAGAAAAGTTATACCAAGACCTAAACTGCCAAAGGCTTAACTCGATACACAATTTGGCTTAAAAGACAAACCATATTCATCCTCTAGTGGTACATAAACACCACTATTATTATTATTAATCTGCCCTTTGAAAGGAAAAATAATGATAAGAGCAATTTTGCTGGACTCACGCTCAATGTTTTGGTTGATTGTGTAGTTGGTGGCTGCATGCTCAACGTTGCAGTGGAATGTCTCGGATTCCCACTTGCTGAAGGGGATGGTGAGCAGGCTGGTGTGAGTATACTGGCCAGATGGATGCAAGACTGGAGGGAAGTTGTGGATTCCACTGGTGATGGCGCCTGAATTCCATTGCACTGTGGCTGGTCCAGGAAAGTAGGTTTTGATGAGACAACCGATGGAGATTTCAGAGGGAGGGGAAGTTGCCCCTCCATTTTGGCCATTAGGACTCAATGGGAACACACTGGGGGCTTTGGGAGGTTCTGTAGGGAAAGATAAAGAGAAGATAATGAAGAGGATGTAGATCTATCCTCTAGTGGACCTGAGGGCTTCTAGACATTACTCTACCCCTGCGCTTTTCTACACTTGGCATCTTAAAGATGGGTGGTCTTCAACTCCAAGAGTTCTCCATTGGGTGGAACATTCTGGAAGTTTGTCCAAACCTCTGAAAGTTGCCAAGTTTGAAAATCACTGCTCCATACTGTTCATGGGAGTTCATGGAGAGAGAATTTGCCAGAAACAGTGGCCCCGCCCTTCTGATTTGATTCTTCAAATAGATCTCATTAGGGAGATAAATGTGGAATAGCGCTATGGTGCCATTGGAGAGATCCACTATGTGGAATCACCTGAAACATAAAATTTTATTAGTGCACGGGACAGAGGAAGACCTCAAGCACATTTCTTACATTATGAGATGCAGAATTTTGTTTTAAGTAAAGCAAAACTGAGGTTATTCATTTGCTGAATTTGCAAAATATTCCCATCCATCTTCCTCTTTCAGGCCTTTATTTCAGAACTTGAAATGCTGATACCGGTAGACCTGGATTGACAATAACTTAGCAACTGTGGTGATTTATTTAACAACTGTGACCAGAAAGCTCATAAAATAGAGGTCGTATGATGAATGTAAGGAGTGGTCATATAGTTTGGTGGAAAGGAGCAAATTTTGAAAAGGTCAAGAAAGAGAAAATCAGATTTAGTTTCACTCAAGAGGTGCAGAGTCTAAAGCTATAACAGCTCTTCTCTGTGAAGGGAAAAATGAGTATGAATCGAAACCTTATTTATTTCATTATACAAATGTATATGGCCACTCAACTTAGAGGTGACTCCCCTACAACAAAACATTATCCCAAGCCTTATTCTTTGATTTAAGAATTTAAACTCCAATCTCATTCGTTGACATTCCTGCTGATGTACAACACTGATATCTTTTAATGCAATTTAGCAGTCAATTTCCTAGAAAGAGAAAAACTTTGGGAAGAGGTAACAGTCCTGTCCATTCAAGGGAAAGAATCACACAATAACAAGCAGATAAAATCTATGGGATTAAATAGTTCATTTTGGTTTACATATACCACAGATCAAGATGCAGAGCACCAATACAAAAAAAGCTTTCTTAGAAGAAGAAAAGGGAACAAAAAGATCTAAACACCTCCCCAACAGCAATCAGCACCCAGATGAAGATGGATTAACTCCAAGTTTAACATCAGACCAACAATCAAATAAACAATATCCCAATCAAGGAACTGCCAAACAAGCCAACAGTAAACAGCCTAATCACCCCCCCCTCCTCAAGATGACTCTCGCAAACACTGATAGGGCAACCCACCAGAATCTAAACTCAGAGCAAACTAGCACGGATGATGTTAGCTAGTTTGGGTAATGAAACATCTGCAAGAAAACATGCTCAGAGAGCACCAAAGACCCCCTCATAAAAGAAGAAAACCCACTCAATGCAGTCAATGCATCTCAAAATAAGGTCTTGTCTTCAAAACCTAATTATATCTAAGGGTGTAGGTCTATACATAAGTTGTATATAGCATGTTTTAAATGTGTGTTATGTATATGTACCCTTTGAGAGCAAGCAACTAGATTTCATTTTTAACGTGTGCCGTTGTGCCCACAGGAAACAAAATGACAATAAAGGTTATCTAATCTAATGTAATTGTTACTTCCTCTTATTGCAGCCCCAGTTTTGACTATCATAGCCTTGCATTATTTAAGTAAAGAAGCAAACAAGTTGCAATGGAAAAAAATGGAACATGGATCAGACTTTTTGCAAGAAATCTGCAGTAAAATGGATTAATTGATAGTTTCCAGTTCCATTTGTTCTGTTTTGAATTCAGGAAATGGAAGATTCTCTGCAGAGTGCTATCAGCTGGGGTGGGTGGGTGGGTGGGTTCAGAGACCCCATCCCTATCACTGAGCGTTGACCATGATCTCTTTCCCAATAGATGATGTACCGTTTTAAACCTTTCCCCTGCCAGAACAAGGCAATTTCATCAAAGTGTGCCAACTAGCCAGGATACAAGCAACCAGGTTGTTAGTTTGGGGCCTTGGGGATCAACCTGAAATCCTATCAAAGCCCATCTGGATTCAAACTGAAGCTAAAGACAAAGGAACAAATAAAAAAGAGTTGGCACTCCTGAATTTAACTTTCCATCAGAAACCTGAGTTTCAACACCTTTATCTGTGTTTCTTTCAGGCCATTCTACCCTCATTATTTATCTGTACTAGCTGATATTTCCACAGTAAGGGGCTGAAATAAATGTTATGTTTCACAGAATATTGGGACTTTGGCCAGTCTGCAGAGAGAAAACTTATCTTAAGTTCATGTTGCTACAAACAGGTGGATACTACACAAGTCCAACAATAAACAGTTCCTAAGAGAG
>NW_015392131.1:29941-31779 GCF_001527695.2 Protobothrops mucrosquamatus | reverse complement strand
TGTTTCTTTCAGGCCATTCTACCCTCATTATTTATCTGTACTAGCTGATATTTCCACAGTAAGGGGCTGAAATAAATGTTATGTTTCACAGAATATTGGGACTTTGGCCAGTCTGCAGAGAGAAAACTTATCTTAAGTTCATGTTGCTACAAACAGGTGGATACTACACAAGTCCAACAATAAACAGTTCCTAAGAGAGAGAATGATTTTTGTAGCCATGATTGGGATAGCAGGTTAAATTCTAGTGATTTTAGAATGGAATGGAATAGAATGGAATAGAATAGAAGAGAATAGGAATAGGAATAGAGCTGGAAGGGGCTTTGGAGGTTTTCTAGTCCAGCCCCCTGCTCAAGCAGGAGAAACTATACCAGTTCAGACAAGTGACTGTCCAGTCTCTTTCTAAAAATCTCCAGTGATGGAGTGCCCAGGATTTCTGAAGGCAAGCTGGATGCTAAACAACAGTGCCTTGTACCTGCTATCAAGGTCATGCTAAGGATAAGGATGATGGGAGTTGCAGAGCAATAAATTTGCCTTTCAGCCGGGGCTCAACTCCTCCAATGTCCAAAATTCCTCTTTGGTCTTCAAACTCCTTGGTACAATCTAGTCCATAACCTGCAGGAGTCAGATTTAGAATCTGAGATGTCCCAGTAACAAAAGCACCAATGTAATGTGTTAGATCTCTCCAGTCTCTTTCATGCTTTCTTATACACTTTCATTCCTAAATGTGGGCGAGAACCAGGACTGCTAATCACCTTTGTTAACCATCCATGCCTCTCTGCAGGCCTTAGTTAGCCATGTATTAGTAGGACAAGAAACAATGGATGGAACTAATCAAAGAGAGAAGCAACCTGAAATTAAGGAGAAACTTTCTAACAGTAAGAATAATGAACCAGTGGGATAGCTTGCCATGAGAAGTTGTGGCCCTGCATTTGAGCTTTTTAAGAAGAGGCTGAACAGCCATTTGTTTGAAATGATATGGGGCTTCCTGCTTGAGCAGGGGGTTTGACTAGAAGACCTCTAAGGTCCCATCCATCCGTATTCTGAATTTGAATCATCCCATGAACGTCCCTCTTTCAAAAGCCATTGGCTGCTGCCGTTCCTGCTGCTACAGGCAGAGGAGCAGGCTGGATTACAATTTATTTCTCATTTAAGTGGCAATCCTAAATAGAACCAGGACTTAATTGGCTTCCCTCCACCTTCGTGAGCCCAGTTAATCATTTGGGAGATTAGAGATCTCCTAAACGAAGTCTACCCCGGGCATAAAGTTTCAAGAAGGTCCTTGGTCCTCCTGCGCCTGGTCTGGAGTTTGCATTCAGCGGTCGGTGCACAACATTTTCCCAGCCAAGCATCATCCTGATAACAAGCATCCTTGCAACCTAATCCCAGTTCATCCATTTTCCATCAGAGCTCATGCTTTCTCCTTCTCCCTTCCACTTGCCAAGATGTGTGGTGCCTCTTTTTGCAGCCCAGTAGCTTCACTATAGCCTAGCATTTATCTGGGAGGACAGAAACTTTTAGTAGCAATCCAGAACTTCCTCCAGCTCATCTGGGCAGAACCATCTTTGAAGGACTAGCAAAGCACACCCGGGAATTAAAACCTTTCTGGTAGACGCTTTTCTCATGAATCGTAAATTTAGCAAAGGATGGGGTATTTAGGCATTTCCTTTAGGATCTCCCAGATGAGAGCAGGCATTGCACATTCATCTAAGCTTCCTCTTTGCTCTTCACTGTCTTATCTGAACCATAAAAAAACCATAGAAGTACAAAAAAACTTAGGGATGTGCCCAGAGCACCAAGTAGGTACCCAGTTAGCTTCCCTCTGCCAACTGAGCTGAAGT
>NW_015392131.1:23011-28489 GCF_001527695.2 Protobothrops mucrosquamatus | reverse complement strand
TGAAGTTGGACTATAATCTGGAACAGTTAATTTCAGATTCCTTTACATAATGCTAAAATAGAGCACGAGGGTGGATAGGCAAGCTGTTCAATAACTTTCCTACAACTTGGAAGAAGCCAACAAACAGAAAGAGATTTTCATCATCCCCTGTTGTCTAACTTCTTCCTCAGTTCCCAACTGAACATGGCAGGTAAGTGTAAATGGGTTGCTACCTGCCCAACCCAACTGAATTTGGATCATAAGCTGGAACATGAGGACCGCACAGTTAACTTCTGCTATTACTACAAGTTGCCCACTTCCCAGTTGCGAGGCTCAGCTGAGATTAAGGGATTGTGATGGAATGCAACCCCTTTAAAAGCTGTATTAAGCCTGATACCAAGAATCCCGTTCCATTGCTTCTTTCACTCCTGGGATGTATGGAAGACCAAGCTTTACTAATCAGCATCTGTAGGGAAACCTAAACCTCAAATGACCTTGTCCCAAAGATGCTTTTTGAAGAGGCAACTTGACTTTATTATTTTTTTCCCTTGAAGACGTTTCACTTCTCACCCAAGGAAAGCTGCTTCTTCAGAACTGAAGAAGCTTCTTGGATGAGAAGTGAAATGTCTATAACGAAACAACAAAGAAACTCCAGTTACCTTTTGAAAAAGCATCTTTGGGGACAATATGGATTACTGAGAATCTCCATAGACCCTCAAATCATCTTAACTTTCTGCATTTTGATGTCTCCAAGACCCAAATTTTGATGAATGTTGTACTTACCAAGCCAAGTGCCAGCCTCAGTTCCGTGCCAATCTATAGTCTGTCTCAAAATTTCCCCCTCACTTTCTTCTTAAAGAATGTCCCAAAAAAGATTTTATTTTCCAGCTAGTCACGATCTTTGAACTAGCGTGAAGGTGTGAAAAAAACACCCCCAGACCCCTGAGGTCCAAGAGATATATTTGGGATCCAAAAGGTGCCATCTTAAAAACAAAAAAGCATCAACCACAGAGAACTTCCCCATTTTCTCCCTTTAGATAGTTCTTTTGAAAGTCCAAAAGTTTAATCACTAGAGAAGGCAAAGCTATCAAAGTGAACCTGACATTAATCTGACCCACAAAAATGTCCAGATAATTGTTTTTGTTGTTATGGTTTATTGTATAATGGTTTATTAAAAAATCTGACAACTATGACTAACTTGTATTTTATGATTTATGCTGAATGTATTTTTACGATGACTATGATTTATCACTTATGGCTTTATGTACACTGAGGGCTTATGCACCGAAGACAAATTCCTTGTGTTTCCAATCACACTTGGCCAATAAAGAATTCTATTCTATTCTAATACATTTATGTTTTTATCTGAATAAGAAGGGAAGGCATTCTGGGGCATAAAACAAGTAGAATCTGTCTTCTTAAAATGTGCATAAATCTTATGGGCAGTAGTGATATATGTGTAATTATTTCATTTACCAGTGATTTATTTATCTATTACATAGGTTATTAAACAGTTCAAATCTAACAGATTGTAGGTGATGCACTGTTAAGATATTTAAATTTAGTAGCGGGAAAAGTGGAGTTGTATAATAAGCCAGAATACACAGTTGTGGTTGATTGATTGGAGAATGCTGGCTCCTGCGTGAGGCAATCCCTGCTGTGATTGGTTGCTGTAGGTGTGGAAGGGAAGTTTCCCTTTTTTCCCGCCTTTTTTCTTCTGTGTGCTCTATATGCTTCTCTGATTTACCTCATGATGTTTCTGTTTCCCTGACTATCATTTTTTTCTGTAAACATAGATGTAAAGTCTATTTATTTATATAAAACTACAAGTTTGTGTCAGTGTCTCTGACTTCATTTGGACATGTGCTGTTCAATTCCCTGACATGTACCTATGCATGTTGCCTGTTTGCATCACTCACATCACATTTTTATATCTTTTTATTAATCAGTTAATTAACCAGTTAATTAATCATCCCCATTTTTTATTTCATCTACATATTTGGGCTAATCTGAATAGTGAGGACAAGTTATTCAATTGTATTAAATAGATATGAGTTCTAGTTCTGAGATCTTGTTACTAGGATCCATACAGTATGATCTCACAAAGTTGGTATCATCCTGGATCATTTTAGGAACTCTAGGATCAAATGGCTCTCCTTAGTTTGTATAGTGAGTGCAAACTCTTCCAATAATCAATTCACATCTCTTTCTAAGCTGAAGAAGCTTCTTGGATGAGAAGCAAAATGTCTCCCAAAGAAAAACAAAAAGCTGAAGAAGCCTCTTAGATGAGAAGCGAAATGTCTTCAAAAGAAAAACAAGTCCAGTTGCCTCGTGAAAAAAGCGTCTTTGGGACCACTATGACCTGGATGACTGAGAATCTCGATAGACATAAATTATAGGTAGTCTTTCAGATATGACCATAATGGAGCCTGCCAATTATGGCCACAAGTGGTGATGGTTGTTAAGTGATGGTTGGGCTCCCACAGCCCTTTTCACCCTCCCACCAGATTACCATAGACCTGATTCCCACCCCACCAGGCCCCACTATCTCTTCCTCATGTACATTTTGAAGAAGAGGGTAATCCATGTTTCCTGGGCCATGTTGCTGCCTACCAGAAGTGGCCATCAATTGTGGCAATTCCTTAGCATGGCTTATACGGTGCTACAGAAGCTATCTCTAGGGCTGTGCAGATCATGTTAAAATGAAGCAAAATGGAGGATGGGGTAAATTTTCCCATGGGGTATGCAGTGGCCTTGTGGAAGCAGGTGCCATTTTGAGTGTTCCAAAATGGGTGTTCCAAAATGGCTGCTATTTCTGGGTTGCCATCTTAACTGATGTCTACTAAGCTTAACATCTATAGATGATGATGCTAATGTTGATGATGATGATGACCTTCCCAACCTTTCCCAACCCAATGTCCTTAAGATCCTCAGGATTGCAACTGCTGGAGATCCACAGCCCACATTGCCATGTTTAGCTGAAGATATTGGGCAATGGAGTGGAGGCACCAAAGTTGGATGTAGACCTACCTTGAACTGCAAAGGGCATTGGGAAGGCAGACAGGAGCTTGGATACAATTGGCAAATGAGCTGAATGAGACACTCCTTCAATACCACTCAGCGTAGCTGCCATGTGTTTATCTCCTCCTGTTCTTAGCCTCTGAAGCCACCATGCTCATCTACTCTTAATGCCCTGCCCCAGGTCTCTTTTGCAGACTGCTGGGCACCCATGTTGGGACTGCATGGAGAAGGAAGTTGATGCTCCTGCCTCAGCCAGGAGTGGAGCAATCCGAGGGGTGCAAGAGATTGGATGCTAGTATGGTGAGCAGAGTGTAGAGAAGGAGAACCACATGGGAAAGGACCTTGCACTCTAATTTTCCAGAACCCAGTGCACTTGGGCCTTTGTGTATCCCCAATTACATCATTAGATCATTACTTCATTATAATGTGCATGACATCAGTTGTTCCCTTGCAATTTACCCACAGATACCTTTTCTTTTTTTGTTTGTATTTTGTTTCAGTTTCTCTTTATTAAATTTTCAAAGTCTATTTTCAAACCTGGCCACCAAAACTGCCTCTGGACCAAATGTCTTAAGGTATCCAAAATGGCCAGCCCGTTTGGTATCACGGCTGCACTGGAGTGCCTGAACTCTGAGTGTTTCTGGCAGGCTAGCCCATCTCGATAAGTCAGTATGGTCTTGTTTTCCTGAAACCAGGAATCAGCTTCCAATTCCTCCTTTAGCTTTTTCATTAATGGGCTGTCTGACTCAGTGGGTTTGTTTGTTGTTGTCTCCCTGGGGTTATCTGAGAGATTGACTGTGATTGTGGAATGATGGAGTTCACAATGTCCTCACGGTGACTTTTATACTGAGGCAATCCCGATAGGGTGTCAACCAAAGCATTTCCCCACTCTGGGATGTACTTTAGCGTTCAGGCCTGACGTGGTGTTGGCGGTGGTCAGGGCTGTCATGATGTCGGTAACAGTCATGGCTGGCATAGTATTGGTGATGGTCAAGGTTGGCTCGACGTTGATGATGGACAGGGTTCTAGCAATGCACTGGGTTCAAAGTTAAGGCTGGTCTAGGTAGTAGGGAGGCAGCCCGAGCTATCGCTATGGGGCTGGGACTTCGCTGCAGTGGTGGACGATAATGGGGACGTCTGTCGTCTCGCTCACTGAGAGCATCTGGGGTGTGATTGTCTCTCCTTCTCCCATCTCTAGTCTTTAAACTTCTCTCTCAAGCGTTTGACGGAATGGCTATGGATGGCGGTCAGGTACTTCCATTCCCCTCATTCACCCCAAGTGGCTGGTCACTTTGCCTTTCTCAGCACTGGCAAATGAGATCCGTGGGATGAAGTCAATGGGAACTCAGTCTCCACTGTCTTCAGAGTACTCTTCCGTGGTGGGGCAGCCTCTGACCTCCAGGTCTCTCCGAAGGCCAACGTTCCTTTTTGCTGTGTCGACGTCTCCGGTGGGACCTCCCGGGCTTTTGGTCTTGCAGGAGCTGGCCTCTCCACCTGGGCTTGCACCTGCAATCCATCTGCCACTGCTGTGCCGAATCTTGCAGCCTATTCCACCTTCTTTTCCATTTTTGCTTCTTCCACAAGTCCTTGTTGTCCTCCCTTAGGTTTGGGTAGGTGACCAGGGCTCAGGACCCTATGTTGTTAAAATAAGTTTGAGTCTTGGTTTAATGTCATGGTTCCGATAGATGAGACTAATAAGAAGAGAACTCCAAGGCAAAAGGTTCCTTAAAAAACATATTTATTGGCTACAAAATATCAGCACGTTCAAAAGTGAAGCCATGAGTGAAGTCCCCCCCCAAAGGTTACAATATTATAAAGTTGATTTTCTCACACCCAGCAATGTGTCATAAATCACATTCCTCAATAAACTACTAACAAAAGCTTCAGCCTGCCAAAACTAAAAACTAAAACTAAAAAGCTTCAGCCCGCCAAAACTAAAATATAAAAACATTTACTTGCCCCCTTCATCTCACCAACAGAAACCCATGTAGGAAGGCTTTTATTTCATTTCATGTTCTCTTTATTATTTTCTAGCAAATATAACAAAGATGACAAAAACATAGATTATGAAGTATAGCATCAGTGCTTCCATTCTGGAAAACAAATAGTTGGGGAGAGAACGGAGGAAAAAGAGCCACTAAATATTAGGGACAAGATTATGCCTAAATTGCTATTACTAAAATATAGATAAGAGAACATTTTTTTTTCCTGGTAGCCTAAGACCATCAGAGAACCTGAGGACTTATTAAAAGAGATAAACTCGCTTAAAAAACCTTGGGACTTAGAACTAAGGAGAAACTTCCTGACAGTTAGAACAATTAACCAATGGAACAACCTGCCTCCAGAAGTGGTGAATGCTCCAACACTGGAAGTTTTTAAGAAGAGACTGGACAGCCGTTTGTCTGAAATGGTGTAGGGTTCCTGCCTGGGCAGGGGGTTGGACTCGATGACCTCCAAGGTCCCTTCCAACTTTATTAT
>NW_015392131.1:19660-22350 GCF_001527695.2 Protobothrops mucrosquamatus | reverse complement strand
GAAGGTAACAATCTGGGATTGCACTGACAATCCATCATATCTATAGCAAGTTGCATCATTGGCCCCAGAATATCTCAGAAGACCATTGCCACTCTTCCTCCACTAACTTGGGATGACAGTGGGTGAAGGATCACAAACATGAGATTATATCTCAGACAAGGCAACTGCTCCATGCTTACCCAAACAGGGTTTGGTAATATATCGCGGTGTTCAGTTATTCACAACCAAGTCATGCCTTGCTCTTACCAGTGGCAACCTGGGACCAAGACCACCACCCACAAGGCCACCAGACTAGCCAAATGGTGACTAACTAGTTCAGTTGAGATAACTAAAAGTTGTCTTCTCTCCAACCCTTCTCGTCTAGATCCTCCAATTATTCCCCTTCCATCTACCTATTGGCACCATTGCGAACCATAAGGACCACTCAGTCTACCCCCATTTTCTTTTTTTCTTACTTTTCTCTTCACAAAATATTTATGTCAGCCTGTTCCTACCCTATAGCCGGGATGAAAACAAATGCATTTTGCAACAGTTATGCTTACTTACTTTGACCAACGTTATAATGGCACCGTAACACACACAAAGAAGAAAGAAAACGTAGAAAATCACAACAGTCGTCCATAAATGCTTAATCTCTCCTTCCTTCTTTATACTGTAATTGTTCTCAAGCGACACAGTTACCTCTGTGAAATGAGAAAGTGATGTGAGTCCTGGGTTTTTCAGCAACATAAAATATCTAACATCCACTTCCCCTGTTCTGTTCTCTTCTGTTCTGTTTTGTTCCGCTCTGCTATGCTCTGTTCTGTTATTTCAGTTGTTTCTTGCACACCAGAGCAGGAAGAATCACTTAGAATAGTCAATCTAGTCAATCTGAATTCTTCTCCATCAATTTATATAACTTGATTTTGTGCTATTAAAGCAAATCTGGAAAAGGTGTCTACGAATAGTCCCCGGCTTACGACCGGTGGCTTAGCCACGTTCAAAGTCAGAACGGACCTTGTAAAAGGTACTTATTACCCAATTTGGAAGTCCCCGTATCTGGCCCTGTCCTGTGATTACATGATCGTATTTTGGGTGAATGGCAACCAGCCTGCATTTACGCCCATTTGCAATGGCCCATGAACATGTGAACACGATTTTCAGCAATTCTTTTGCCAGAATCTGGGGTTAACTTGTGATTTAGAGCAAAAAACGCCCATTGGGGAATATGGATTTGCTTAATGACTGTGTTTTTAACTTAATGACTATTGTAAAAAGATCATAAAATTGATCGGCTTAATGATCACCATGACTTAACAAGTGTTAAGTTAAGTGAATCCAGCTTCCTCATTTACTTTGATTGTTAGAAGGTCGCAAAAGGGAGATCACGTGATCCCAGGACACAGCAACCGTGATAAATATGAACCAGTTGCTAATCATCCGAATATTGATCACTTGATCACGGGGATGCTGCAACAATTGTAACTTTGAAAAAGGGATCATAAGTCAGTGCCGTTGTAACCGTACTAGAAGCATCTTCATCAAATTCAAAATCCGAATGCCAAAATTCCAAAAATATTTGGCATGTGTATCGTAAAGTTTCCATTGTTTGGCATTCTTCTTTGTTTCCATGTTTCTTCTGTGCTGCTCCTCCACTGTCAGAGCAGATTCTTAGAAAGGTTGGGGAGTGAGATTATTTTATGGAATCGGACAAATACAGATACTTTTAAATTAATTTGCGCTGTCTGAGAAGTCTTAATGTTTGTTTTTTTGTTTTCCAAAATTATGGCTGTTGGTTATAATGTGCTTAGAAATCAGTTTTGCGGTTTCTTGATTTTGAGGAATAACACTTGAAATGTCAGAGAGGTTTAGAGAATTTCCTGATGTTTTTCTGAATAAAGCTTATGTAATCTTTGAGGCAATTGGTCTTAAAGGTTTTATTTTGGTTTTGTTTTTTTTTGGGGGGGGGGTTGAGTCTTGATTGCATGGTTAGAAGAGCATTTGTTTTCTTCCATCTAATTTATATTATGAAAATAAAGATCCTGATTAGGTCAAAGTTTGTATATTGTGTATGTTAGTGTTTCTTGAGTCAGCCACTGGGAACTGAAGTCCAAATATTGTCAAGTTACCCAAGGGGAGAAATCTGTTCTCCAAAGCAACTGAAGGCAGGACAAGAAGCAACAGATGGAAACTAACCAAGGAGAAAAGTAACCTAGAACTAAGGAGAAACTTCCTGACAGTTAGAACAATTAACCAGTGGAACGACTTGCCTCCAGAAGTTGTGGGTGCTCCAATCCCTGGAGGTTTCTAAGAAGAGATTGGACAAGCGTTTATCTGAAGTGGTATAGGGTCTCCTACTTGAGCAGGGGGTTGGTCTAGAAGATCTCCAACGCCCCTTTCAAGTCTGTTATTCTGTTAGTCCTTCATGCTACCATATGTGAGAAGTCCACTGAATAATTTGAGAATATGGTCCTTCCTTTTACGGTTCAAATAAGACAGTGAAGAGCAAAGAGGAAGCTTAGATGAATGTGCAATGGACTTGTCAAAACATTCTATTCCTCCTAACGATTAAGTTTAAAAGAAATGTGAAAAAAGCAAGGTCAGGATCACCATTTAATTGGTTCTTGGAATTACTATTTAGGTTCTAGCATGTTATGTAGTGTCTTTATGTAGTTTCTGAATGATCTATTCAAGGTGAAGCAAAATGGAGG
>NW_015392131.1:13788-18111 GCF_001527695.2 Protobothrops mucrosquamatus | reverse complement strand
CATCCCGGTCCAGAAAAGGCCGCAACTGGCGAACCAGGCGTACCCGGTAAAACGCCCCCCTGGCCACGGCCGTCAATTGATCTTCTAGTGTCAGCCGTGGATCCAGGAGGACACCCAGATTGCGCACCCTCTCTGAGGGAGCCAAAATTTCGCCCCCTATAGTCAGCGACGGAGTCAGCTGACTATGCCTGGGAGCCGGAAACCACAGCCACTCAGTCTTGGAAGGGTTGAGTCTGAGTCTGTTTCTCCCCATCCAGACCTGTACGGCCTCCAGGCACCGGGCCATCACGTCAAGGGCATCATTGGGGTGGCCTGGGGTGGAAATGTACAGCTGAGTATCTTCAGCGTACTGATGGAAATCCACCCCAAAGCCATGAATGATCTCACCCAGCGGCTTTACATAAATATTGAACAATAGGGGGGAGAGGACCGACCCTTGTGGCACCCCACAAGTTAGGGGCCTTGGGGTCGACCTCTGTCCCCCTGCCAATACAGACTGCGTGCGGTCGGTGAGGAAGGAGGAGAACCACCACATAACGGTGCCTCCCACTCCCAACTCCACCAAGCGCCGCAGCATGATACTGTGGTCCAAAGCAAAGGTTGGAGACCGGGCGGTAGTTAGCCAATACATCTGGGTCCAGGGAAGGCTTCTTAAGGAGGGGCCTCACTACTGCCTCCTTTAAGGCTGCGGGGAGGACCCCCTCCCGTAAAGAAGCGTTTATAATTCCCTGGAGCCAGGCTCGTGTACCCTCCCGGGCAGCCAGTACCAGCCAGGAGGGACACGGATGCAATAGGCATGTGGTTGCATTCAGCCTCCCCAGGATCCTGTCCACGTCCTCAGGGGCCACAGAGTCAAACTCCTCCCATACAACAGTCTCAAGACCTGCTCCCGTCTCCTCCCCCGGGGCCACCCAGTCAGAGTCAAGGCCTTCTCGGATCCGAGCAACTTTGTCATACAGATATTGAGCAAAGTCCTCGGCCCTCCCCTCCAGGGGATCCCCTCCCTCCCTCAACTGGAGGAGAGAGTGGGTCACCCTGAAGAGGGCGGCCGGGTGGTTATCTGATGACGCGATGAGGGCGGAGTAGTAGTTAGATCTAGCCACCCTCATCACCACTAGGTAGGATCTAACATGCATCCTTACCTGTGCTCAGTCGGATTCGGTTCGGCTAGCCCTCCAACTGCTCTCTAGGCGTCTTTTCCGGCGTTTCATCTCTCTCAGCTCCTCAGTAAACCAGGGAGCCAGTTGAGATCTGCGCCGGGTCAGAGGCCGCAAAGGCACGACTCGGTTCAATGCTGCGGCAGCGGCTACTTCCCAGGCCGCCGCCCGATTTTCCGCCGAGTCGTGAACTAGATCCTCCGGATATGGCCCAAGCTCCGTCCGGAACCTGTCAGGGTCCATCAGGCGCCTGGGACGGAACCATCTATGCGGTTCCGACTCCCTGCGGCGGGGGGGAGCGGTCCGGAAATCCATCTTCAGGAGTGAATGATCTGACCATGACAGGGGCTCAATAACTACCTCCCCCGTTTCCAGATCATTCTGCCACTGGCCAGAGACAAAAATTAGATCCAGTGTGTGTCCTCCCGTGTGAGTGGGGGCATGCACTAATTGGGTCAAGTCCAAGGCNGCTCAGGCAGGGCTGTTGATACATAGCAGGGGGCCAGGTATATAATCAACAGGCCCACTTGTACCCCTTGCCCCCATTTCACAAGGAGGGACTTCACACCGTCTATCTGAGGTACAGTGGTCTCCCTCGGACATAGGCTCTCCCTTATAATGGCCGCTACCCCACCGCCCCTACCCCGGGTCCTTGGCTGATGGAATACCTGGAAACCCGGCGGGCAGATGTCCACGAGAGGCACACCCCCTTCCGTGCCCAGCCAGGTCTCGGTGATACCTGCCAGGTCCGCACCCCCCTCTTGAATAAGATCTTGGATGAGGGGGGCCTTGTTTACCACGGACCTGGCATTGCGTAGCATGAGCCGGTGATCCCGGGCCTGAGGGTCTAAGATCCCTGGGGGCCGAGTGGAGTCCTGAGGACCGGAGCACCCACAAGCTGTGGCATCCCAGTAAATGGGTTTGTGCATCCCAGTAAATGGGTTTAATTTTGTTGCCTTTTCTTTGTTTTATATATTGCTTTATTGCAAGGTTGTAAACTGCTTAGGGTTTAGCCAGCCATGATAACTCCCACTGGTTATAGTAGTTATGAGATCAGCTGCAAGGACATTAGAAAGATTACTTATTACCTCCAAGAACTTTCCATTCAAGTCTGATTGGGTGGTGCCTAGTTGAAGGATTTAGGATGGAGTGACCAAGAGTGATAGATAAATTTAATGGGAAATTGTAAATAATGATAATTAAATGAAATGCGCCCAGAAGGTTGCAGTCCATGTAGAAACGGAAGTGGTCTTCTTTGCACAAGCAATTGGGAATAAGTGTGGAGGGTTTTGATAAATCTTCAGACAGGTGTGAAGCTGCGCAAGAACTCTGAGAAGAAGTAGTATGGATACATGGACCCAGTTGGTGGCTCTCAAATTGATACTGATAAGAGAAGAATGAAAGCATTTTTTCTCCCAGCCTCAACTCTGATCCTTTGTTCTAATGTCCAGAGAAAGTAGTCCTTTCCCTCTTGATTCCAGAAATCGTCTCTCAACTTTGCTCAGCCCCCAATTTGGTTGAACAAAAGAGAGCATAACCTCAGAGACCTCTGAGTTGGATTGCTTTTATTCAGCCAGCAGCAAAACACATTAGCATGTAAACTATTTACAAGAATTTGGATCAAACACCGTGAGAGTCAAATCTAGGAGGACAATGCCTGTTGAGGGGAGTCTTCAACGTTTACCCGATGTTTTTGCTATGTTCCTCTGGGTGAACTTCTGTTCAAGGGCCTCATGAACAACCATACATCTGTATGTGTTGCCGGGACGCCATTCCGATTCAGAGATTCTCAATTTGCTATAGCGGAAGAAGGACCCATCCCTCTTTTCTTTTACAGCTGGGGTGTTGACGTAGTCATCTTCTGAAATGGCATTGCCATTCTTTAGCCACTGGACATCATTATTTTCTGGGTAAAAGCCTTGAACCAAGCAGGTGAGAATAAGTGAATTGCCAGGGATGGGAGGGTAGATGTGGATGGATGGTGCCTTGCTCTTTTCTTTGTGAACATGGAAAGAAAAAGAAAAAGAAAGTCACATATTATTTAGTTTAGGATAAAGTTGTGGAAGCCGTGACTGGGTTTCCATATATTAAGTCATGACGTATTGTAGATTGCCAGCCTCTGACGACTGGTTCACTTGTGAGATTGAACAGATTAGCTACAGTTATAACTTCACAGAATCGACTCTGGGTTCAGATAGCACTCCAAGCCAAAATAGAACTTAACGTGATAGAAAAAGCCCAGGAAATTGGAGTAATTAATATTAGGAAGACAGGACATGCAAGTCCTCTGAAGTGCTTAACCCATCTGACTACGTCATTTCACATAGTCCGTCTCGCTTTTGGTCAGTGATGTGCCTGTTATATCGGCTGTGTGTGCGTTTGGAAGATTATTTAATCAAAAGCTGCATAAGGCCTCCAATAAGATCCTCCAGTGTAACAAGAGGAAACCAAAGTCTACACTGGGGACATTTCATGTTAGAGGGTGGCACCACAGGAAAGCCATATCTCACTTTGTTCTAACCACCTGCTTGGTTTGGATCCAGGACATACTGAAAGTAGCCCAGTCCCGAATTCACTAACCCCCCCAGAGCTCTTAGGAGTGCCACAATTCTACATTGTGGCTGTGCAAAGTTGCCCTAGAAGCAAGGGATGCAGCTCAGTGGCCCCAGATGTTGTGATGTTAAGGGAGGTAACAAAATTGAGATCCATGGCTGGAGATAATTGATTTATTTATTTATTATTTGAATTTATACCCCGCCCTTCTCCTTGCGGACTCAGGGCGGCTGACAGCCTGATAAAAACAACTACAAAAATACCCCCAAAACTATCATTAGAACAAAGTTAAGATGAAATATTAAATTTGGCCTTATTAATTTTTAGAATTGCTTTTAAAACCCCACTAAAATTTCCCCTTAGGCCAGTCCTGCTTGTTGGAAGAGCCATGTCTTAAGGGCGCGGCGGAAGGAAGGGAGATCCGGGATCACCCGGATCTCTGGGGGTAGTTCGTTCCAGAGGGTGGGAGCTCCCACCGAGAAGGCCCTCCCCCTGGAGGTCGCCAGCCGGCACTGTCTGGCTGACGGCACCCTGAGGAGACCCACTCTGTGGGAGCGTACCGGCCGATGGGAGGTAATCTGCGGCAGAAGGCGGTCTCGGAGATATCCAGGTC
>NW_015392131.1:9266-11760 GCF_001527695.2 Protobothrops mucrosquamatus | reverse complement strand
CTGAGCTGCCGCCGATGTTTCGCCCACTGATGGCAGATTGAAATCCCCCATGACTATAAGTCTGGGGGTCTCAACCGCCACCCCGGCTATTACGTCAGCCAGCTCAGGCAGGGCCGTTGATACATAGCAGGGGGCCAGGTATATAATCAACAGGCCCACTTGTACCCCTTGCCCCCATTTCACAAGGAGGGACTCCACAACGTCTATCTGAGGTACAGTGGTCTCCCTCGGACATAGGCTCTCCCTTATAATGACCGCTACCCCATTAGTGATGACAACTGAACTTATATCCCCAGCCTTGTGGTGCACATTGTGTATTGCAAATGTTCTCATTTGTGCTTGGAGAGCCACTCTGCTTGCTCCTTACCTGGGCTCTTGGAAATTGTATTCACGATGGGACCAGGCAAACCTGGATATTCCACTGAGCAGGTGAACGTCTCTCCTGATTCCCAATCAAGGGCAGAGAGAGGGTAACGGCCAACAGCAGTGAAGGTTCCATTGTTTTCTTCAGTCACCACCACTAATTCTGGATGCATGGCAACTTTCTTCTCACGTGACCAGCTTATTTTCAACCCCTCTTCCTGTTGCAGATTGACAGCCACACAAAGGAGCCTGGCATTTCTGTTTATGTACAAGTCTTTTGGCCGTGGGGGCAGAAGGTAGGCAGTAACCCCAGTGGAGAAGTGATTGCTGGCCTCTGTGGATACAAAATTGATGTCAGTCCTTACATCCCCCTCCCTTTCCCCATAGATCCTTAATCTAATTTATTCTCTTCTTTCTAGATCAGTTCTTGAGCTTATGCAGGTAAAACATTGTCTGTTTTACTTGTGAATTGTCAAGGGTATGTCCTATTGTCTGGACCCAGTTGGCTGTGGCTTAGTGTTTCTCTGTTTCCAAAGATTAGTCGTTACAGTAAACCTAAAGCAAAGATCCCTCAGAACCATCTTTTAAAAGAAGAAAGCATGTTATTAGTAGAAATTTATACTTCAATATCAATAATGAAGTAGCAAGAAACTGTTGCCCACTAGTACTAACAGTGTGTTTCATAAAATGTTGCCCACTGATCTGGTTGAGATTGTTTTACTTATTGCTAAGGTGTCCGTTCCTATCACTGGATAGTATTCCACATGTCGGTCTATCTTAACTATGATTCTTGCTTCCAACTATGCCCGAAAAATAGCAGGGAGGATTTTCTTGAATATCTAACTATTAGCAAGCCATGAACTTTGGAAAAGGTATGGATTTTTACATGAGCGAAGGTCTTATAAAGGGATTAGCTTTCTTCGTCCTTGTTTTCTGATTCTTTGTCCATTCCCCATTATACAAACCAGAGTCTGCATTCCATCATAGTTACCTTCACATTTCCTGGCTCTGCCTTTCACCTGGGTTTGTGAGGCCGCATGGGTTACCTGGCAGTAGTAAGTGTTTCCTTCCAACCAATCTGCTTGGGTGATGTTGACCCTGCTAACAGTACTGAAAGTGTACTTATTTACATCACGCCTGGGAGGTTCGGTGTAGGGAGCCAGCAATCCATGGTGGCTGCCTACCAGCCACTCAACATTAATCTCATTGGGGTAAAAACCCTCAATGAGGCACACCAGCTCTATGACTCCATCACTGCATTTCCGGTTGCAAGAAGAATGGAGCAGATGGACATCAGGAGACTCCGGTTCATGGGCTTCACATCCTGTGGACATAGGAGTGACTTTTAGTGTTAAAGGAGAGCCTACCTGTTATTCCCTGAAGTCTGTTCCAATTCAGATGACCTTCTTAGAAATATTGAACAATAAAAGGACCAATGAAAGAACTGATTGTGTTGATTAGCAGATTCTAAAGTGAAACAGCCCTTAATTAATATCTTTTGATTCACCCATTCTTGTCCTATTTGCCCTTTGGCTTAACGATCCCACGGTTTAATGGTCATTATTTCTCATGAAGAGTCATCCTCTCCGAATCCCTTTCAAACCATGAGGATTCCTGTCCCTACAGCTCCAGGTTTGGATTTGCTGCTTCCAATACAGGAAAGGAAGGAAAAGGGTTTATGTCCTTCCTTTTTCTTTCTACGTTGCCTCCAGATCCTTCTTCATTTCAGCCATTCAACACAAAAAAAAGTTATACCAAGACCTAAACTGCCAAAGGCTTAATTCGATACACAATTTGCCTTTAAAGACAAACCATATTCATGCTCTAGTGGTACATAAACACCACTATTATTATTATTAATCTGCCCTTTGAAAGGAAAAACAATGATAAGAGCAATTTTGCTAGACTCATGCTCAATGTTTTGGTTGATTCTGGAGTTGGTGGCTGCATGCTCAACGTTGCAGTGGAATGTCTCGGATTCCCACTTGCTGAAGGGGATGGTGAGCAGGCTGGTGTGAGTATACTGGCCGGATGGATGCAAGACTGGAGGGAAGTTGTGGATTCCACTGGTGATGGCGCCTGAATTCCATTGCACTGTGGCTGGTCCAGGAAAGTAGGTTTTGATGAGACA
>NW_015392131.1:4818-7064 GCF_001527695.2 Protobothrops mucrosquamatus | reverse complement strand
GGCGCCTGAATTCCATTGCACTGTGGCTGGTCCAGGAAAGTAGGTTTTGATGAGACAACCGATGGAGATTTCAGAGGGAGGGGAAGTTGCCCCTCCATTTTGGCCACTAGGACTCAATGGGAACACACTGGGGGCTTTGGGAGGTTCTGTAGGGAAAGATAAAGACAAGATAATGAAGATGGTGTAGATCTATCCTCTAGTGGACCTGAGGGCTTCTAGACATTACTCTACCCCTGCGCTTTTCTACACTTGGCAACTTAAAGATGGGTGGTCTTCAACTCCCAGAATTCTCCATTGGGTGGAACATTCTGGAAGTTTGTCCAAACCTCTGAAAGTTGCCAAGTTTGAAAATCACTGCTCCATACTGTTCATGGGAGTTGATGGAGAGAGAATTTGCCAGAAAAAGTGGCCCCGCCCTTCTGATTTGATTCTTCAAATAGATCTCATTAGGGAGATGCAGAATTTTGTTTTAAGTAAAGCAAAACCGAGGTTATTCACTTTCTGAATTTGCAAAATATTCCCATCCATCTTCCTCTTTCAGGCCTTTATTTCAGAACTTGAAATGTTGATACCGGTAGACCTGGATTGACAATAACTTAGCAACTGTGGTGATTTATTTAACAACTGTGACCAGAAAGCTCATAAAATAGAGGTTGTGTGATGAATGTAAGGAGTGGTCCCATAGTTTGGTGGAAAGGAGCAAATTTTGAAAAGGTCAAGAAAGAGAAAATCAGATTTTGTTTCACTCAAGAGGTGCAGAGTCTAAAGCTATAACAGCTCTTCTCTGTGAAGGGAAAAATGAGTATGAATTGGAACCTTATTTATTTCATTATACAAATGTATATGGCCACTCAACTTAGAGGTGACTCCCCTACAACAAAACATTGTCCCAAGCCTTATTCTTTGATTTAAGAATTAAACTCCAATCTCATTCGTTGACATTCCTGCTGATGTACAACATTGATATCTTTTAATGCAATTTAGATTAAATAGTTCATTTTGGTTTACATATACCACAGATCAAGATGCAGAGCACCAATACAAAAGAACCTTTCTTAGAAGAAGAAAAGGGAACAAAAAGATCTAAACACCTCCCCAACAGCAATCAGCACCCAGATGAAGATGGATTAACTCCAAGTTTAACATCAGACCAACAATCAAATAAACAATATCCCAATCAAGGAACTGCCAAACAAGCCAACAGTAAACAGCCTAATCACCCCCCCTCCTCAAGATGACTCTTGCAAACACTGATAGGGCAACCCACCAGAATCTAAACTCAGAGCAAACTAGCACGGATGATGTTAGCTAGTTTGGGTAATGAAACATCTGCAAGAAAACAAGCTCAGAGAGCACCAAAGACCCCCTCATAAAAGAAGAAAACCCACTCAATGCACTCAATGCATCTCAAAATAAGGTCCCGTCTTCAAAACCTAATTATATCTAAGGGTGCAGGTCTATACATAAGTTGTATATAGCATGTTTTAAATGTGTGTTATGTATATGTACCCTTTGAGAGCAAGCAACTAGATTTCATTTTTAACGTGTGCTGTTCTGCCCACAGGAAAGAAAATGACAATAAAGGTTATCTAATCTAATGTAATTGTTACTTCCTCTTATTGCAGCCCCAGTTTTGACTATCACAGCCTTGCATTATTTAAGTAAAGAAGCAAGCAAGTTGCAATGGAAAAAAATGGAACATGGATCACACTGTATGCAAGAAATCTGCTTTGGTTGGTGAGTGGGTGGGTGGGTTCAGAGATCCCATCCCTATCACTGAGCGTTGACCATGATCTCTTTCCCAATAGATGATGTACCGTTTTAAACCTTTCCCCTGCCAGAACAAGACAATTTCATCAAAGTGTGCCAACTAGCCAGGATACAAGCAACCAGGTGGTTAGTTTGGGGCCTTGGGGATCAACCTGAAATCCTATCAAAGGCCATCTGGATTCAAACTGAAGCTAAAGACAAAGGAACAAATAAAAAAGAGTTGGCACTCCTGAATTTAATTTTCCATCAGAAACCTGAGTTTCAACATCTTTATCCATGTTTCTTTCAGGCCATTCTACCCTCATTATTTATCTGTACTAGCTGATATTTCCACAGTAAGGGGCTGAAATAAATGTTATGTTTCACAGAATATTGGGACTTTGGCCAGTCTGCAGAGAGAAAACTTATCTTAAGTTCATGTTGCTACAAACAGGTGGATACTACACAAGTCCAACAATAAACAGTTCCTAAGAGAG
>NW_015392131.1:0-2220 GCF_001527695.2 Protobothrops mucrosquamatus | reverse complement strand
GCCCACTAGCTTGACTAATTTCTGAATTCAGCTAGGATGGCAGTTGGCACAGTGAACCCTCCAGCATGGAACAGTTTTCCTTTCTTCTACCACTTAACTCGAAAGAAACTGACCCCCCAGATGAGCTACTTCAAGGCACCCATATCCTAGAATTCAAAGTTGAGATAAAAATGCTACCAGTTGAGGATCAAGCCTGGAGTGGATGCTGAGTTAGTTCATGCTAGCTCTCATCCTAAGATACCAATTCTCTCCTTTGATTTTCACTAGCAGAACCTGGAGCTGATTGGTAAGGCCTAAACCTCCCAATTAAGTATCTGGAATGTGAGGTTATTTAGGTGATCCTATGCTGCACCCTCGGCTTGTCTCCTTCTAATAACATATTTCAGTTGAGTTTGGTTGAGACTTTCTCTCCAGCCCCAGGATCTTCCTTGTTCAGTAAATCTTTGAGTATCTTACAAATAATCTCCTAACCTGAGAGAGAGAGAGGGAAAGAGGGAGCATATGCCAAACCCAACTGAAGATGGACTATAATCTGGAACAGTTAATTTCAGATTCCTTTACATAATGCTAAAATAGAGCACGAGGGTGGATAGGCAAGCTGTTCAATAACTTTCCTACAACTTGGAAGAAGCCAACAAACAGAAAGAGATTTTCATCATCCCCTGTTGTCTAACTTCTTCCTCAGTTCCCAACTGAACATGGCAGGTAAGTGTAAATGGGTTGCTACCTGCCCAACCCAACTGAAGTTGGATCATAAGCTGGAACATGAGGACCGCACAGTTAACTTCTGCTATTACTACAAGTTGCCCACTTCCCAGTTGCGAGGCTCAGCTGAGATTAAGGGATTGTGATGGAACGCAACCCCTTTAAAAGCTGTATTAAGCCTGATACCAAGAATCCCGTTCCATTGCTTCTTTCACTACTGGGATGTATGGAAGACCAAGCTTTACTAATCAGCATCTGTAGGGAAACCTAAACCTCAAATGATCTTGTCCCAAAGATGCTTTTTGAAGAGGCAACTTAACTTTATTATTTTTTTCCCTTGAAGACGTTTTACTTCTCACCCAAGGAAAGCTGCTTCTTCAGAACTGAAGAAGCTTCTTGGATGAGAAGTGAAATGTCTATAACGAAACAACAAAGAAACTCCAGTTACCTTTTGAAAAAGCATCTTTGGGGACAATATGGATTACTGAGAATCTCCATAGACCCTCAAATTATCTTAACTTTCTGCATTTTGATGTCTCCAAGCCCCAAATTTTGATGAATGTTGTACTTACCAAGCCAAGTGCCAGCCTCAGTCCCGTGCCAATCTGTAGCCTGTCTCAGAATTTTCCCCTCACTTTCTTCTTAAAGAATGTCCCAAAAAAGATTTTATTTTCCAGCTAGTCACGATCTTTGAACTAGCGTGAAGGTGTGAAAAAACACCCCTAGACCCCTGAGGTCCAAGAGATATATTTGGGATCCAAAAGGTGCCATCTTAAAAACAAAAAAGCATGAACCACAGAGAACTTCCCCATTTTCTTCCTTTAGATAGTTCTTTTGAAAGTCCAAAAGTTTAATCACTAGAGAAGGCAAAGCTATCAAAGTGAACCTGACATTAATCTGACCCACAAAAATGTCCAGATAATTGTTTTTGTTGTTATGGTTTATTGTATAATGCTTTATTAAAAAAATCCGATGATTATGATTAACTTGTATTTTATGATTTATGTTGAACGTATTTTTACCATATCTATGATTTATCACTTATGGCTTTATGTACACTGAGGGCTTATGCACCGAAGACAAATTCCTTGTGTTTCCAATCACACTTGGCCAATAAAGAATTCTATTCTGTTCTAATACATTTATGTTTTTATCTGAATAAGAAGGGAAGGCATTCTGGGGCATAAAACAAGTAGAATCTGTCTTCTTAAAATGTGCATAAATCTTATGGGCAGTAGTGATATATGTGTAATTATTTCATTTACCAGTGATTTATTTATCTATTACATAGGTTATTAAACAGCTCAAATCTAACAGATTGTAGGTGATGCACTGTTAAGATATTTAAATTTAGTAGCGGGAAAAGTGGAGTTGTATAATAAGCCAGAATACACAGTTGTGGTTGATTGATTGGAGAATGCTGGCTCCTGCGTGAGGCAATCCCTGCTGTGATTGGTTGCTGTAGGTGTGGAGGGGGAGTTTCCCTTTTTTCCCGCCTTTTTTCTTCTGTGTGCC
>NW_015392130.1:3342-20114 GCF_001527695.2 Protobothrops mucrosquamatus | reverse complement strand
AGCTAGGCAGCCATCTCTTGTGGATGGTTTCAGTGTTTGGAGGGGTTTTGTACATTGCAGAAGGTCAGACTCAATGATCTTTGCGGTTTCCTCCAAGTTCTATCATTTCACTTTTTTATCACAATTGCTACTGTGATTATAGGAATGTCCTCAAGGAAGCTCAGAATCAAATCTGCCAGGTTCATCAAATTGAACATTCCCTAATGCGTATGTTCTGAATGGGGCGGCTGTCCCCAGAAGGAGCAAGATAGCAGTTTGAGAGTATGACTCGATTTCCATTTGTCCTGGGGTTTGCAAATGGCAGCTGTGGTGAGAATTACACTTTAATGCAGCCCTTCCTGGGCCAGTCAGCACAATTAGCCCTGCCTTGGGGTTATAACGGATCTCAGTGCACTGCAATGCACCTTAAATGAGGCTATCCTTGAAAAGTGTCCATATATGGTATCGTAACTGGTGCAGTTAGAGCTGCCAGGTGACTGAGGGTGCAAGATGTAGAAATTGTTTATTTTTTATATTGGAAAGTTCTACACTGGCTTAATCTCCCAGTTACTGGTTGATATCAAGCCCAAGAACAACATGTGGAATTGTTCTGAGTAATTACTTTATTATTGTTTGTCTAAAGACAGAAATCATCTAAGACAGGGGTAGGCAACCTTGGCTCTTTTATGACTCGTAAACTTCAACTCCCAGAATTCCTGAGCCAGCTTGGCTGGCTCAGGAATTCTGGGAGTTGAAGTCCACGAGTCATAAAAGAGCCAAGGTTGCCTACCCCTGATCTAAGATAATCTTCCAATGAGATCAGTTGGAGGATGTGGCTATCATTGAAAGAGATTTTCAAGCGATAGCCTTAAAAACTCTCTACATATTTAAACCATCATTTAGCTATTGCTTCTGGTTTTACTTTAGGTTGCTTTTATTTATGTTTTACCACACTCATTTATGATATAGCATTACATTTACAGTATGTTCTCTATTGCCCAGACATTCTTGTCTGTTGAAATGCAGTGAGTGAAATCATGCGCTTGAGGATTCTCAAATTTTACACCTACCTCCTAAATCAACATGCCTGTGTGATCTAATGTGGGCTTTCTAAGATGGCTCATCTGTGTTTTCCTGGTGCTTTTTTTTAGCCTCTCAGATCATTGCAGAAAGTCTTGCCTCGCACTGGACTCATCAATTGGATGAGTCAGTTGGGTTGGGCAAGGAGACGAGAAAGCAACTT
This sequence comes from Protobothrops mucrosquamatus, assembly GCF_001527695.2. Lineage (NCBI taxonomy): Eukaryota > Metazoa > Chordata > Lepidosauria > Squamata > Viperidae > Protobothrops > Protobothrops mucrosquamatus. The sequence goes on along the minus strand of NW_015392130.1, from coordinate 18,892 downwards.
CCTACAGATGTTCCTTCTCTGACTATTATGTAAAGCCAACTTGATTTTTCTCATCTATAGTATTCTTTTTGGGAGCTAGAGTTGCAATTTTACTCTAAACCAGCCTTTTTCAAACTAGGCAACTTTCAGATGTGTGAACTTCAACTTTCAGAATTCCCCAGCTAGAATTCTGGGAGTTGAAGACTGCACATCTTACAATGATCAACCCTGAGAAACACTGATCTAGATCTTACACTTAATTAACTGTATGTACAGAAAGAGGTTTGCCTTATGGCTAATATTGTTGTTGTCATTCTTTGCAGTTCTCTTGAGTTGGAGCATTGTTCTCTGCAAGTTCTGGATCCTGAGGGAAGTCCCAGCTGGAGTCTCCTTCAGCTAATGGGAGAAAGAGGCTGTACTGTTTCAGAGCTGACAGAATTGCTGCAGTCCCTGCAACATACCGAGGCACTTCAGTTGCTCAATCCAAGTGAGTTTGCGTTCTCAGCCTAGGCCACCTCTTAGTAATCTTATTAGTGCAAGTTGCATCTTATACTTAAAGCATTAAATTATACTGGCTTCCATCTAACAACTAAGATAATCAAAATGACTTTGCATTCTGACTGTCAGGGAAGAAAGAAATGATAACAAACTTTCTGTTCTTGGACAGACAGTCCTCGACTTACAACTAGTCATTTAGGAACGAGTCAGAATTACAGTGGACCTCAAAAAAGGACTTACGATGTGGATTCAAAGTTCTGACATGCAACCACCCCACCCCCTGCAATCACATGACTGCATTTTGGACACTCGGCAACCAGCCCACCTTTACAATTGTTTGCAGTGTCCTGCAGTCACAATCATGTTTATTGTTTTCCTGAAACCAGGGTTTACTTCCCATTTCCAGAAAAAAAAATGCCCCATGGCAAACAGTGGGTACGCCTAACTACCACTGCATTTGATTTATGATTGCCACATAGAATAGAATAGAATAGAATAGAATAGAATAGAATAGAATAGAATAGAATAGAATAGAATAGGAAGGGACCTTGGAGATCTTCTAGTCCAGCCTCCTGCTCAAGCAGGAGAACCTATACCATTTCAGACAAGTGACTGTCTAGTCCAGGGGTGTCAAACTGTCGGCCCATGGGCCGGATGCATCATAGCAAAACCGCGCCCACTCCATTGCCAGCAATGGCAAAAAAGTCGCGATTTGTCATGACACGTCACATGACGTTGCGAGTTTGACACCCCCGGTCTAACCTCTTCTTACAAATTTCCAGCGATGGAACGCCCACGATTTCTGGAGGCAAGCTGTTCCACTGGTTAATCGTCCTCACTGTCAGGAAGTTTCTCCTTAGTTCCAGGTTGCTTCTCTCTTTGATCAGTTTCCAACCATTGTTTCTTGTCCTGCCCTCTGGTGCTTTGGTGAATAACGTGACCCCCACTTCTTTGTGGTAGAAGTGGGCAGCATCATGACCTACTTTATGATAATCACGACTTGTGACCGAAATTGCAGGCTCAATTACAGTCGTAAGTTGACGAATATCTGTATATCTTCCAGTTTGTGTACAGCTATTTAAGCCTTGCCTCCCTGTTAGAACGAGCCTTCAGGATACTGCCAATGAAAAGTCAAATTGCTTTTTGTGAGTTAAATGTTACATGCATGTAACATAATAATCCATAGTGAATCTACACAGATAAGCGATTCATTTATAAGTTGCTAATAACATCAATTCTGAAGACCATAGATTGCAAAAAAGTTTATTTTTTATAATGTTAAATAATGGAGCATCTGCTTTATTCCAAAGTCAATTTCCACATGATATAAATATGGCTAAAAAGAATGTGAACATCAGTAAATATTACTTCTTATTTCATAGTTGAGTTGATACACGTAACTTCTTCCCCAAAAATAACAATTAAAGAACAGTAAATGAACATATGTTTAATTGAAGCATTAATCTCATTGCATCTCAAACAATATGATGCCTTTTCTATATAAATGCAGTGGAGTCTAATAAATCTAATAAAATATTATTTTCATTGAATAAGATGTTATAGCAGTGTTGGCGAACCTATGGCACGGGTACCAGAGGCGGCACTCAGAGCCCTCTCTGTGGGCATGCGTGCCATCGCCCCAGTCCTAGGCCTTCAGCTGGGTTTTATAAAACCTTTTCACTTTAGACCTCCGCTGCCGTGTGCAAAAAAAAAAAGGTTTTTTCAGTCAATTTCAACTTCTTGCGGGAAAAAAAAGGTCTTGCAAAGTTGGAATTGATTGACTGAACTTTTTAGTCCCACCCAGTCTGCTGTTACCACCGCAGCCATGCCCACCCAATGGGCCACGCCCACCCAATTGGCCACACCCAGCCAATGGGCCACACCCACCCGGCACTCGACAATGCATAAGTGGGTTTTGGGTTGCAGTTTGGGCACTCAGTCTCTAAAAGGTTCGCCATCACTGTGTTATAGGATACCTGGAATTTTTGATATTGATGTAAACACCACTTCCATTGCTGCTTGATTATCTTTCCTAGGATTTTCCCAGTTATTGATGTCAAGCTGGATCCACTTTTTCCCCCTTCTTGAAGATTGGAATTCTTTTTCCAGTACTCTGGCAGTTCCCCTCTGCTCCACGATCTCTGAAAGATTTTCTTCAGTGGTTCTGAGATCATATCTGCCAGCTCTTTCAGATTTGCTTATCCCTTTCCTGTTATATTGTGTTTTCAATTTGTCCTGTATGCAGTCTTGAGGTTTTTTGATGATTAGACAGCCTTACAAAGCTAACAAACAATTAAATAAGCAAGCAAGCAAACTTCAGTGTGTTTATATAATTAGCTTCTTTTGTGTTAAATATAGATTACTCTTATCTTTTTCATAGGTATAAAGATCATTGTAGAACCAGAATCCCAAGCTATTTTATCTGGCCAGATGGTGAAACTAAGCTGCTGGGCAACAGGATATCCTCTCCTATATTATCAATGGTTTAAAGAGAAAAAAATGGTAAATAAATATACTAGAATGTAAGTGGTAGCTTCTAAAATGTAGAAAATTCTAGAACATATTGAATGCAATTTTCTTTTTTAAAATATTTTTATTAACATTTTTTTTCAATATAGTGAAAGCATTGAAAGTATTAAAATATAGAAAATTAAACATAACAGAAAATAAGAAAGACGGGCAAAAGAAAAAGGAAAAAGAAAGAAAGAAAGCATAGAATTATGACTTTTAACCTTCATTTCATCAATATTTATTCAAATATTCAAATTTATTCGACCATCCATCTCATACAAGGTGTTAAGTTTTGACATCATGATATCAAGGGTTGACACTATGGTTTCAAGGGTTGACACCTTGACATTGTACTGGCCACTGGCCTACTACAAAATAGTTTCCAAGTTCTTATTCTTGAAAACATAAGTGAGATAAAATATGTAATAAAATAGCCACATTTCTTAAAGCCAACATAACATTTTTTCAGTGCCTATGATTTTTAAAAGAAATGGATTTTTCATATTTGAGGAATAGTAATTTCCCAGGAAAATCAGCATATTGCAGAGATCTTGGCAGCACTCATAAAAACATTATTGAATAGATATTTATAGTATGCAACTAAAATATGAATATAACTGGGTTTTTTGGGACAAAACATTTCTATGACATCAAGCAGTGTTGAATAAGGACCTGTGGATACTAAATGATTTTATTCCTGGTAAGCAGTTGTATTTGGCAGAACATAAAAGTTCACTATTGTTGAAGTTTAAGTATTCTTCGTGTAATATTTTGATTTTATTTTGATCTGGGTGTATAGCATGAAATTTTCCCATTCTCAAAAGTACACTTCACATCAAAAATAGGTATTTAATTAATTGAATTAACAGTATGTTATGTGTATGAAAATGTATTGTCATATTAGACTGCAGTTCTAAATATTCAATCTATCTAGGTATTTCTCAACATGCAACTAATAGCAATAGCAATAGACTTATATAACGCTTCATAGTGCTTTACTATGCTATTATTTGTTGGCTCTAAGCGGCTTACAGAGTCACCATATTGCCCCCAACAATCTGGGTCCTCATTTTACTGACCTCGGAAGATGGAAGGCTAAGTCAACCTTGAGCCAGTCAGAATCAAACTCCTGGAGATGGGCAGAGTTAACCTGCAACACTGCATTCTAACCATTGCTCCACCACAGCTCTAATCAAAGTTCCAATATACCTACCTGGGTGGTATGTTCAACTCAGACTTGAAGTTGCAATGGTCAGCCTCCTCCCTATAGTCACATCACCTCACTTTGTGTGCTTGGAAACTGGACTGCATTTATAGCCGTTTGCAGTGTCCCATGGTCATGTGGCCGAATGTTACAGTGGTTTTGTCAAAAACAGCCATTTCTGGTTTTCAGCAAAACCATGCCATAGTGAACCATTGGTTTGATTAACAACCATAGATTAGCTTAATAACTGTCAAAAAGTAATAAAATTGACCATCATGAGCTACAACTATAATGGGCAGGCTCCATTACCTGTACAGTACTAAAGTATTAAATCTTTAGTACAGTACCTGTACGGTACTAAAGTATTAAATCTTAATAACATGTATTATTAAAGCCTTTTCTCACTAGGAAGTTACAGTGTCTTCATGGCATCATCTAGCTGTTGCTTCAAAGATATAATCCCCGAGTCCACTAAGGAGTTGTTACTTAGATCCAGGTATCCTGGTAGTTTCACAAACTTTATTTTATTTCAGTAGGTTCATGGTTAACAACCTTGGTCTCAATAGAGGAGAATATTTGCAGTTTAGGGTTGAAGTGAGGGGTCCTTGGTGACTTCTGAGGTTGTTGTTTTCTTGCTGATGTTTCATTACCCGAACTAGGTAACATTATCAGTGCTCATAGAGAGTGAGGTTTGCTGTCATTTTATGTTGACAGGCTTGCCCTCTCAGTGTTGGTGGGAGTGCTCTTGGTAGTTCTTTGTTTGGGCTGTTTACTGTCGGCCTGACCATGTTCAATGTGACAATCTGATTGTTAAGAAATCTATAATACCACTATTTTATTCTTTGAACTGCTGTGACCATTTGCTTCTCTTTCTAACTAAGCGATACTGTGAATAATATTATTGCCCTTTCTATGGATTTGATCATCAGCAATTGTTCCATGAGCTGTCGTTCATTTTGACCTCAATGTATTAAGTTAAATTAATTTCTGGGGAAAAAAATATCTATGGGTTTCCATTACAGAAAATACTCTTCTGAACTAAGAAATGAATTCTATGAAGCACTTTACAAGTAATAGTTACTTGGTTTTTTTTTTTTTGTTGTTGTTAATTGCGAAGTCGTGTCCGACCCATCGCGACTCCATGGACAACGTTCCTCCAGGTCTTCCTGTCCTCTACCATCACGCCTACTGCTTCAGTGACTCCATCCAGCCATCTCATTCTCTGTCGTCCCCTTCTTCTATTGCCCTCAATCTTTCCCAGCATTAGGCTCTTCTCCAGTGAGTCCTTCCTTCTCATTAGGTGGCCAAAGTACTTGAGTTTCAACTTCAGGATCTAGCCTTCTAAAGAGCAGTCAGGGTTGATCTAGGACTGATCGGTTTGAACGCCTTGCAGTCCAAGGGACTCGCAGGAGTCTTCTCCAGCACCATAGTTCAAAGGCCTCAATTCTTTGTCGCTCAGCCTTTCTTATGGTCCAACTTTCACATCCATACATTTAGGTGTGGATAAATCACGTTTCAGATTATGAATTGATTGAATCCTTGGCAATCACAGAGAACCTAAAGCAGGGGTCTTCAAACTTGGCCCTTTTATGACTTGTGGACTTCACGTCCCAGAATTCCTCAGCCAGCGTGCCTGGCTGAGGAATTCTGGGACTTGAAGTCCACAAGTCATAAAAGGGCCAAGTTTGAAGACCCCTGGCCTAAAGGATATATTGAATTCTTTGAGCCAAAGCTACAAACAGGTGTTTCCCTTCTATGCTATTTTTAATGTATAATCTTAGACTATAATGTCTTTATGCGTCAGAAATGAGTCCCTGTCTTTTTGAACAGCTTTCCTCCAAACTACTTATGGCCCCAACTCTTCTGTGTCTTCAGGAAGCCTCGAAGGTCTGGCTTTTCCTGCAGAGTATTTTTTGACCTCACTTGTTGATCTATGCTTTATTATATGCAACTGGTTTTGCGTTTCCCTGATGTGGATTTTAGCAATCTTACTGTTATTTGCTTGATTTCTCTTGCCTTGCATTGCCTTACAAATTATTTATGCTTTGTAAACTGCCTAGAGATACTGCTGCGACTTATAAGGTAGTGGAATGGATGGATGGATGGATGGATGGATGGATGGATGGATGGATGGATGGATGGATGGATGGAAAGTCAACATACTAGATCTCAAGAATGCCTTAGAAGCGCCTCTTTGTGTTCTTAGTCTTGGTCCTGAACTGGAGAGACCATCAGTTAACTCCCTGCTCATCTAGAAGTTTATCAGGCAGCCTTTATCATATCTTTGTCTTCCATCTTAATCTAGTTTAACAGTATAGCTGTGTTGATAATATTTATGCTGAGTTTCTTGCAAAATGAAAATTAATTGTTAGATAACATAGCAATATAATTGTTAGATGAGATAGAACAAGAGTAAGTTGGATTGAGATGGGTGGGTGTAGAAATTAAATCAATCAATAATATTTTAAAATCTTGAGTGCTTAAGATTTCATTTTTCTTGGTTAATTTGTTTCAAACAGGCAAAGAACACGCATGAACTCCAAACTGATCTTTGCTGAACCTCTATTCTATTGGTTTACAAATAATGCTCAACATAGAACAATGGCTGAGTTCGCCAGTCACTCTAAGTTTAAACAAACAATCAGCCAAACCAGCTATATCTTCCTTATTGTGGCAATGTGTGCAATCTGTTTTTTGTTGTATCCTAATTCAGATTCCAAATGGGAATTCCCCAGAACTGATATTCAATCAAGTGACTGCAGAAGATGCAGGATTATACATATGTCGAGTGAACAATGATTCTTCCTATGAATTCAGCCACTGGGCACAGCTGGATGTTTGCGATAGCCAAAGAGATTCTGATGGTGGGTTACAGACTTTTAACATGGTAGAAATGACAAGAAGGTGTAAATAGGAGGCATACTGATTTTCTACTTTCATTTTAAAGTTGTAACAATAATGTTTTTATATCTCTGCAGTTTTTTCTCTTGGCATAGGGACGATCGTGATTGATTATGAAGTCATAGAATCTCTGATGGTGGAATTCTCTCTATTCTCTATGGCTGCAGTTTCAGGAAACACAATTCCTAAATCTCTGTCAAGTTAGGCTATAACTACAATAGATTTCTAAAAACTTTTAATGAGCTCATGCTGGTATATTTGACCACAACAGCTGAGTTAAAAAGCATCTGTCCTCTGTCCCGGAGATAATGTTTTCTAACTTTTATGCACTTTTGGAGGGGCACAAGTCCATGAAAGTTTAAAGACTTGCTAAAGCCTAAAATGTATTATTTCTCAGTATTTACCTGGAAATCTTTCATTGCTTGTTTCTTAGTGATTTTTAAGTTATTTTTAGATTACCTTTTAGTCAGAAGGACTTTAACACAGTATAAAAGTTAATATGAAAGCAATTTAATTAACTATGCGTATAACTTTCTGAAAAACACATGTTTTAGGTCGTATATTAAAACCCATCTAATACTGAATGAATCAGGAAAGTCTTTCTCTCTCACTGGAAACTGAGTAACAAATGGCTTTTCTGATCCCTCAAGAAAGCATTTAAATCCATTTTGTTGATAAGATCTACATCCTGAATTGAGCCCAATAACCCTTGGAATCAATTCAAATGATGTAAGATTGAGATATGCTTATTGCTGTCCAATAAAAGAGAGTATTTGTGGCTTGAACTGTGGTCCTTGGCACTCTTGGGCTTACTTGTTTGCTTGCAGATGTTACATTACTCAAATAGGTAACATCTTACATAGAAAATGAGTGTATCCCTGTTTATACAGGTAGTCCTCGGCTTACGACCACAATTGAGCCCAAAAGGTATGTTGCTAAGTGAGAAATTTGTTAAGTGAGTTTTGTCCCATTTTACGGCTGTTCTTGCCACAGTCATTAAATGAATCACCGCAGTTTTGTTAAATTAGTAACACCGTTGTTAGTTAATCTGGCTTCCCTATTGACTTTGCTTGTTGGAAGGTCACAAGAGGGGATCACATACATGATCCTGGGACACTGCAACCGTCATAAATATGAACTGGTTATCAAGTATCTAAATGTAAATCACATGATCATGGGGATGCTGCAATGGTCATAAGTGTGAAAAACGGTCATAAGTCACTTTTTTCAGTGCTGTAACTTTGAAGGTCACTAAATGAACTGTTATAAGTCGAGGACTATCTGTATACAGAAGCTTGTCCTGCTTGTGTTGGTGAGGGTATGGTTTTTTTCTCTTTGGTAAGTCCTTGCTTTCTGCTTAATATGTTTTCTTCTCTTTACCATCTAATTTAGCTGTATTGTTCTGGATTAAATGCAATTTCTGATCACTCTTGCAAGACAGTATCATTTGACTGCTAATCGTAATATTAAAATGCTAAGTCACTAAACTATTATCCTCGGATACTGTATATCTTGGTGGAGAATTACTTAAGCAATTGCTTGTCCAAAAAGATAATATACTCAGTCTTTTTACAGTACTTTACAACTCTAGTAAGTTTATTTCTCATTAAAGAGGAATATGTAATTAAGTACGGCAGTAGTTGCTAACACTTTTATATGTAGGTTTTATGGTGCATGAAATAGGAGTGAAGCCATATTTGTAGTTCATTTCTACCATACATAATCAAGTACTTCCGCAATGAATTAGCATCTACACATTAATATAGGTTACCTACAGGAATATATTTTGCTTTACTAGAAGGAAATGTATTAACCACTGAGAAGAGCTCAGAACATGAACATGGCAAATAATTTAATATGAATTGAAAATCACCTGAGCAACTACAGTAGTCCTTGAATTACAACTGTAGTTGAGCTCAAGTTATGATGGTTGTAAAGCGGGTTGCCATGTGACTGGACCCCGATTTTACTACTTTTTTGCAGTAGATGTTAAGCAAATATGGCAAGGAATGCAGTTGCTCACTTGGTTAGGATGCTGGGCTGAGGATTGGCAAGCTCATGTTTGAGACCCAGTGGCTGCATGTGGTGGGTTGAGCTCCCATCACTGGCTACATCTCCTGCCAATCCAGCAGTTTGAAAGCAGGAGACTGTGAGTAGATAGATAGGTACCACTTTGGTGGGCAACTTAACAGGGACATGTAAGAGCACCCTACTGGGCAACGGTGATATAATTGGCTAATCCCTCCAACCTGGAAGTGTTTTGGCATTCCCAATACGACTGTAGTAGTAATAGCAAATGTGACAGTCATAAAGGGAATGTAGCTTTGTTAAGCAAAGCCATTGTTTACTATGGGGTGTCTTTTGCCAAAGACCTAAAGTAAATGCCAGTTTCTGGCAAAAACACCATAAATCGGAGTACGGAAGATGGCTGTGAAAGTGGACTCGTTGCCAAGCATCCAAAATGCAGTCATGTGACCATGGGGGGGACAGACATCCAAATCTCGAAACCAAGTCATAAGTCCTTTTGTGGGGGTCTGTAGTACCTTCGAATGGTCACCGAGTAACCAGTTGTAAGTTGAGGATTATCTGCAGTACCTTTTTAAATTTAGTGTTTTGAATTTACTTTTAACACCCCTCTCTAAAGCAGGGGTGGGGAACAATGACCCCTTTATGACCTGTGGAATTTGACCCCCAGAATTCCTGAGCCAGCTTGGCTGGCTCAGGAATTCTGGGAATCGAAGTCCATAGGTCTTAAAGGGGCCATCGTTCCTCACCACTGCTCTAAAGGAACAAGCCCACACTGTTTATTGCTTTCTTCTCAAAACCATCCTCTTCCTTTAAATTAGATGCAGCAAAATAAATGAGGAAGGAACCGGTTGTGGGTGAAGAAATGTTCGTTCTTTGCTGACTTGCTTCTACTCTGCAAATCTGGCATCTCTCTCTCTTGCTTTGCTGAAAAGATTTTTATCTCACAAATGTTTAAACATCTTCAATTTAAGGAAGCTACCTCGAGTGGCCTGAAAAGAAAATACACATCTGCCTGCACCCGCAATCTCAAAAGTTGATGGCTGGAGAAAGGTTAATTCTTCAGTGTGAAGCCACAGGAAATCCTATGCCACAGTACCAGTGGTACAAGGAGGAATTCCCACTTCCTAATGGAGAGAAAAAGGCCTATGTGGTGAGTCCTTTTCCTCCTCCCCCCCCCCCCCAGCTACAGTGATGAGGAGTTGATAACAGGAAATAAATTCTTCAAGAGTAACTCTGAAATTCAGTAAATAAAATAAAATGTTCATTAACCCCCTAATGTTTTGCCATTGGCGTGTTGATAATAGTTGCTTGGTTCTCTGTGGAATATTGCACTCTGAAGTGAGTTTAATTGCTTGCATCCTATTTCCCAAAGTATTTACTGGCTGAGAGGCTAAACCCAAGGCTTTCAATTATTTAGCATGACTGCAAAGTTGATGCAAGACTATGTATAAGCCTTAACGCAGTGACCTCCATTAGTTTAGTATTGGTTTTATGAAATGCTTAATATGGAATGGAATGGAATGGAATGGAATGGAATGGAATGGAATGGAATAGAACAGAACAGAACAGAACAGAACAGAACAGAACAGAATAGAATAGAATAGAATAGAATAGAATAGAATTCTTTATTGGCCTTAATGCAATGACCTCCATTAATTTAGTATTAGTTTTATGAAATGCTTAATATGGAATGGAATGGAATGGAATGGAATAGAATAGAATAGAATAGAATAGAATAGAATAGAACAGAACAGAACAGAACAGAACAGAACAGAACAGAACAGAACAGAACAGAACAGAACAGAACAGAACAGAACAGAACAGAACAGAATAGAATAGAATAGAATAGAATAGAATAGAATAGAATAGAATAGAATTCTTTATTGGCCTTAATGCAATGACCTCCATTAATTTAGTATTAGTTTTATGAAATGCTTAATATGGAATGGAATGGAGAGGAATGGAATGGAATGGAATGGAATAGAATAGCATATAGAATAGAATATAGAATAGAATAGAATAGAATAGAATAGAATAGAATAGAATAGAATAGATTTTTTATTGGCCTTAATGCAATGACCTCCATTAATTTAGTATTAGTTTTATGAAATGCTTAATATGGAATGGAATGGAATGGAGTGGAGAGGAATGGAATAGAATAGCATATAGAATAGAATATAGAATAGAATAGAATAGAATAGAATAGAATAGAATAGAATAGAATAGAATAGAATAGATTTTTTATTGGCCTTAATGCAATGACCTCCATTAATTTAGTATTAGTTTTATGAAATGCTTAATATGGAATGGAATGGAATGGAATGGAATGGAATAGAATAGCATATAGAATAGAATAGAATAGAATAGAATAGAATAGAATAGAATAGAATAGAATAGAATAGATTTTTTATTGGCCTTAATGCAATGACCTCCATTAATTTAGTATTAGTTTTATGAAATGCTTAATATGGAATGGAATGGAATAGAATGGAGTGGAATGGAATAGAATAGAATGGAATGGAATGGAATAGAATATAGAATAGAATAGAATAGAATAGAATAGAATAGAATAGAATAGAATAGAATAGAATAGAATTTTTTATTGGCCTTAATGCAATGACCTCCATTAATTTAGTATTAGTTTTATGAAATGCTTAATATGGAATGGAATGGAATAGAATGGAGTGGAATGGAATAGAATAGAATGGAATGGAATAGAATATAGAATAGAATAGAATAGAATAGAATAGAATAGAATAGAATAGAATAGAATTTTTTATTGGCCTTAATGCAATGACCTCCATTAATTTAGTATTAGTTTTATGAAATGCTTAATATGGAATGGAATGGAGTGGAGAGGAATGGAATGGAATGGAATGGAATAGAATATAGAATAGAATAGAATAGAATAGAATAGAATAGAATAGAATAGAATAGAATAGAATAGAATAGAATTTTTTATTGGCCTTAATGCAATGACCTCCATTAATTTAGTATTAGTTTTATGAAATGCTTAATATGGAATGGAATGGAATGGAGTGGAGAGGAATGGAATGGAATGGAATAGAATATAGAATAGAATAGAATAGAATAGAATAGAATAGAATAGAATAGAATAGAATAGAATAGAATAGAATAGAATAGAATTCTTTATTGGCCAAGTGTGATTGGACATACAAGGAATTTGTCTCCGGTGCATAACCTCACAGTGTACCTATAAAAGCAAGTAATAGGTCATAGGTCATAATCACAGTTACAATAATTAATCATAAGTTACAAACAACAATTGAATAGTTTTATTTTGGGCATTAATGCTGACTGTAGAAAGTGATCTTTCGAAATTACAATGGCATTGAAAAAAGTGACTTATGACTGATTTTCACACTTATGACCATTGCAGCATCCCCATGGTCATGTGATCAAAATTCAGACACTTGGCAACTAGCATGTATTTATGACGGTTGCAGTGTCCCGGGGTCATGTGATCACCTTTTGCAACCTTCTTACAAGCCAAGTCAATAGGAAAGCCAGATTCACTTAACAACTGTGTTACTAACTTAACAACTGCAGTGATTCACTTAACAACTGTGGTAAGAAAGATCGTAAAATGAGACACAATTCATTTAACAACCCGTAGCAACATTTTTTTCTCTGTGAGGAAGGCATTTTTTTTAATGGCGATACAGTCCATTACATGAGCCTTTGTCTGCAAGAGTTTCTCCTCTCACTGAATTAGGCTGCAGAATTTGTAGATTCAGATTCAGGCTGCCAGAATGCAAACTTTATTGAAATGTATGCAATAGTATTGCTGGAATAAAAAGAATGAACTTCGGAGAATAAACTCACTAGAAAATGTATGGTACTCTTGAAGGTATCCTGCGTAGACATTGAACATCAAGGGACATATTGGTGTCGAGTATACAATAATCAACAAAATGAAGAAAGCAGAAAAGTGAAAGTAACTATAGGTAAGAAGTCTAATAGTAAATTTAATTAAGTAGTAAAGTGATATGTGTTCAGCTGGAAATATCAACGTAAGAAATTACTCATGGGATCGGTTATAATTAACATGGCAGTTTTTATAGGACTTGTTTTCTATATATCTTAAAAAATTATTTCATAGAAAATTAAGGTCTGAACTTTGTTAGGTTCTTATTTGTTGATTCTGGACACCGATACAGTTGCCATTCTTGTAACAGTCATAATTATTTTATAGATTTTTTTTCACTTGTTCAAACTTTTCCATCTTGTTCAAACTGTGTAATTATTGTCTTCCTCTGAATGTCATTTCTGGAAGAGATAAGATTGCCACCAGCATAGGATAAACTTTATGCCATGGGGCAGGGGGGAAATGAAAGTATCTCTATGCTGGTTATCAAATTTCTAAGCATGCTACCATATGTTCACTTGATTTCCTGATGTTTATTCATGCTGTGTGGGAAAAGGATATATGTCAGTAATATTACCTACTATTTGCATTCTGCTGAGGATATATAAGTAGGACACTCATAATGTCTATGAAGATTCTCCGTCATCCAGGTCATGGTTGTCCCAACGGTGCTTTTCCAAAAGGCAACTGGACTTTCTTGGTTTTTTTCCTTGAAAACGTTTTGCTTCTCGTCCAAGAAGCTTGTTCAGTTCAGTAAGAGAACTAAAGAAGCTTCTTGGTGGACTTTTGGTTTTGCGCAGTAGCGACGAGTCAGGGGCTTGCGGATTCTCCGCACCACCGCAGTTAATTTTGCCCTGCCTGGGGACCCTAAATGGGTCTAAGTTGCCCCGGAGAGGTGACAAAGAAAGAAGGGTGCTCCAGCGATTCTGGAATGGCAGGGGCCGCTTCATTTAACTTGGGGAAAGCCTTCTAACCCGAAAGGAGAAAGGCTGGCCGTATTATATCGACCAGCCCAAGCTACTAGCAACCGAAGTCCAAAAGCACTAACCAGCACAACTGTGAATAGTGTGCTTGAAACTGGGTGTGGAATTTGATCTTCTCTTTTCTATTCTACATTTAATTTCCTGGAAAAGATCCCCAAGAAGCAAAATACCTCGGAAAGGGAAGGAGGGGGATTTCCGCCCCACCCTTATACTAACGGAAGCAGTGAATTAGTCTTTTTATGGAGGATCAAAATATATGGAAGTGAAATATAAAACCTGAAATTTAAATTTTAAATCTGGATAAATCTAAAATTGTTTGAATGGTTAAGACTCTCATTTTAAAAATAATTGTTTATTTTGGAAATTGAAAAATAAATAGTTGCTGACACCTAGTGATGGATGAAGACTATGACAGCTATGACTTTAATATAAGACTTGGAAAAATCTGGGAAAAGCTAATCTGTTTGTGACCTTCAAAGTTTTAACAACAAAGAACAGCTGTGACAAAAAAAGACAATAATCTGGGCTGTAGACAAAGAGAGAATTATAAATTTCAGAAAAAAAAATCTTTTTTGAACTATTTGGATTACAAATATCTATTTAATTGGGATTCTAAAGCTATTTGCAGAGAAAAGAAAGGAAGAGAAAAACTCAAATTCTTGGCCATCATGAATCAGAGACATGTAGAAAGAACATATCAAGAAAACATAAATACTTCACAGGAGGAGATATATTGTATACTGCAACTAATTCAAACAACAATGACTTTAAACCACAAAGAAATCCAAAATAACTTTGAAAATATAAATCAATCTATTTCTAAGTTAACTCTACAACAACAAAAATTCCCAGAAAACAACAACAGAGAAAGAGCAGATAAATGGATATAGAATTGAGAATAGAGACTTGAAGATGAAATTTAACAAAACAAGGAAACATGATTTAATCCTAGTGGAAAAAAATTCACAAGAATTGGAAAAAACAACTTATCCCTTAAGACTACAAAATAAATTTGAGGACAAGAAAACAGATTGGATAAAATGGACAGTAGAGATGTCAGGAACATCGGAGAGAAAGGAAATGATAAGAGAGGCGGAGAGTAAGAAAAAGAAAAAGATTTTGAACAAACGTGGAAAGGCAGAAGCCCTGGGCAAAGACACTTCACCTGATTTACTTTTTATATCTACAGCAACATTTACGAACATATGGAAAAACTTTTTGATTCAGCAAAATACATTGATTTCCTTTGCCCAGATACTGGGCAAAGGAAAAAGACTAAAGTGGAAAGCAAGAAAATAGATGATGGGACTTACCAGAGAGAATACTTAAAAAAGAAACATTTGTTTGAATATGGTTAAAGAACAATTAACCAATGGAACAACCTGCCTCCAGAAGTGGTGAATGCTCCAACACTGGAAGTTTTTAAGAAGAGACTGGACAGCCGTTTGTCTGAAATGGTGTAGGGTTCCTGCCTGGGCAGGGGGTTGGACTCGATGACCTCCAAGGTCCCTTCCAACTTTATTATTATTATTATTATTATTATTATTATTATTATTA
>NW_015392130.1:0-2269 GCF_001527695.2 Protobothrops mucrosquamatus | reverse complement strand
CAAATTAAAATAAGGACTGTAACAGGATCTATGATAAGGCAACCAGAATGATTGGATAGAAAAGAAATATTATATTGATGTGATTATTATTTTTAGGAATATTGGGAAAAATTATATATTTAAATTATCTATCAAAACAATAAGAATTGTATTAACTCAATGTTTGCAAAAGAGAATATTTTGAGAAAAGAGGAAATCAACTAAAACCATTATGTGGATTATGGATTATAGAAATCAATTGTTAATGATTGTTTTACAAATGTAACCCAACATGCTGTTCACCAATGATTGTGATTTATGTTTTAAAAAAATCAATAAAATATATTACAAAAAAAAAGTTTTTGGGATAAGAAGCGAAAAGTTTTCAAGGAAAAAATCAAGAAAGTACAATTGCCTTTTGGAAAAACACCATTGGGATAGGATACCCATAAATTTTCAATTTTTTTAACTTTTTAACTTGTATTATGTACTACGAAGGAAAATATAACACATTGTCTATATGTACTGTTACATAAAATATACATGATCAATTTTAAGTCAGGCTACAACAGCCCTGCTTCAACTTTTAGTTTCTAATTGTATGGAAGAGACTGGATTTCAAATAGGTAGACAGTCAAAACCTGCTCTAGAATTGAGATTATATTGTCCTTCTGTAACACCCTGCATTTATCTACAGTTGTTTGTATTATTTATAGTTCATTGTTCTATAAGACCTTTTACGTTTATCATGTGCTGTAGTCACTGTTGGTTGGAAGAAGACTCAATATTCTGTGTTCTCTATCACTCTCAGCTAGGCATGCTAATTTATATGCGTCAGAACTTTGAGGACTAGGAAACCCAGTTCCATGTAGATTGGTTCTATTTTATTGTAAAGCTATAGTACCATAATAGAATCTTGCAAGTCTAAATCTATTTCCCCTTCCCTCCCTTCGTCATGTGAACTAGGGACGAGCCTGTCTGAAATATTTACTCATTATTTTCTCAACCCTGGCTGATGCCCTCCTATCTGCCTGTTGCCCCATAGCACCTCTTCCTCCTATTCTTCAGGTCCATTCCGTGTGCCTTCTACAGCATATCTGCCTATGTCAGGGGTAGGCAACCTTGGCTCTTTTATGACTCGTGGACTTCAACTCCCAGAATTCCTGAGCCAGCATAGCTGGGAGTTGAAGTCCATGAGTCATAAAAGCCAAGGTTGCCTAGCCCTGGCCTATGTGATAGACAAGGTCATTTGCTTAAGCTCGCTCCCTTTGGATCTCTGAACAGTGGCAGTGGAATAACTGACTTTGCTTTTCCATTATAAATATGAGGTTGGCTCCATGTTTTTAGAAAAATAAAGGTCTACAGCGAAGAAAATACTTTAAATGCCTATGCATGTCCTTTATGAATTTGATGCAAAAAAAAACCCATACACTTATTCTGTGATTCTGTTCAAGGGTTTTGGTTTCCAAGTTTGAAATTTTAAGTATCCCCATAAGAATATTGCATCTGTCATTGTTAGATGCTTAGGCCAAAAAAAAATAGATCCATTTTTCTCACAGTTTTGACAGACACATTTAAGTATGAATTATGCAGTAGTGCTTGGCTGTGGACTTGTTGGAAATGTAAATATAACTTACCTCCTATGTGTATTCTTGTCTGTCACAAATAAAATCAGGAGCTTCACTATAGCATTCTTTTCTCTTGAAACTCAAGGTGGAAAATCTATTGCAGTAGAATGCACGGAAGGTAATGTTAATCAAATACCGTACAGCTTTCTGATAAAACCTAAATACTGACAATTTTGGTGATTCTGGGATCTGTAGCTAAATGGAATGTTGTGCTGTATTAGTCTATGAATGACAATATAATATAATATCATATACGTGCACGAGCTTTTCGTTTCTTCCTTACATCTACTAATTATACAAAGCCAGTCCTTTGCCACTAACTTTGTAAGCATTTAAAAAACAATAATTAAACATTGTTTTCTTTCTATTTTTAATTTTAATTTTTGGTTAATTGATAAATCACTTTTCATATATTTATCTAACCTGTATGCTCATTTTCCTTTGTTCCTTTCAGAGGAAGTAAATAACCTTGCAAGACCTGGTAAGTATATTATACAGGATAATATATAAAACATAGAAGGATAATATATAAAAACTGCAGATCTTTGCTCATATATGTTCATGTACTGTATATTATACTGGATAACATATATAAAATCTTTAGGATCTTTGCTCATTAATAGAAATGTGCTTAATACTGTTATTGATAGTACTCATTATTT
>NW_015392129.1:17222-20115 GCF_001527695.2 Protobothrops mucrosquamatus | reverse complement strand
CGCCTTTTAAAAACTGGGAGTCCCCCCCTCACACGTTTTAAAAACGGGGTGCAATCGCCCCTTTCAAGCAGCACCAACGCCCCCCTCCCTTCCCCAGTGCGCGCAGCTTTTAGAATTTCGAGAAATACATTTAGACAAAAAAAAATCTGCCTTTTCAAGCGTGATCAACGATTTACCATTGTTCCGGGTTTTTTTTTTTTACTGCTGACAATTTCCTGCGTCTTTTAACCAGGAACCAGGCTATTTTGTTCCAAATAGAAAGCGGTTCCTTAAAAATAATAAAAGTGGATTTTTGCGCCCTTTAAAAAAAAAGAAAAAAAAAGATTCGGAGATCCTTACCCATAAGTAAGTTTCTCCGAATTGGTTTCTTCCCCCAACCACACTTTGTCATCAGAATTTCCAGCACGGCTTGCCAATATTAGGATTAATCTTTTGGGGAATTTTTTGTTTTGTTTTGTTTTATCCATTAGCCCTTAAAAGGCAGAAAAAAAAGGAATATTTCAAGGAGCAAAGTTTAAACGTGCACAACAGATTCCTTAGAATACCGCAACGAAGCTTCCAACTCGAGTTTTACTCCACCACCGTTTGGGACGCCGGGCTCGGCCAGATCCTTGGAAAAAAGGATTTCTCGATTCAAGGAGACCGACATCTAAATTAATCGGGGAACCAATTTTATCTTCGTCGAGAATTCAAACGGAATCAAGCTATAATATAACATGATACAGTATTGTTTTTTTAAGGATACTCTAGTACAGCATTCTGACAAATTCCGAGGAACCAAAAATCCTTACCGGGCGGGTTCTTAACATAGTTTGCGTTATAAATTAACAATTAACTACCGCACATGCTTTTGAGTAGGGTGGCCGCTTCCCCGACGGGAAGAGAAGCGTGAAGAAACGCCGGTCGTTCTTTCCAAATGTTCTTTCTTTTTTATTTTTAGAAGAGAGGAAAGGCGAGCCGGGGGACCCTCCTTTCCATCCTGGCTTTGGGAAGGAGTCAGTTCGGCCTTGGAAAATAGCTCCCTTTTTCCCTCTTTTTTTGCTAAGTCTTCATTCCGCTTTTGTTAAAGGCTCGGCACCGCTCCGCAGGATATATATATATATATTATATATAAGGCTGGGTTTAGAAGCAGAGTCTTCGGAGTGGGAAAGAATTGAAGGCAAATTCCAGTTTTGTTATTTTTCCCTGCTCAGCTCCGCCAAAACCATGGGGGGGGGGAGGAGGGAGGAAGGGAGGGGGGAAGAAAAAAGAAAGAGCCCCCCCACTTTAGCTCCTGGTCGCTGGAGACCCTTCCCTGGCGCTTCTTCCGACGCCGCTGCCTTAGACCAGGCCGCTGACCGGCGCCCGCAGGAATTGCGCGGCGCCCCCGGGGAAGGCGCTCAGCGGATAAGCCACCGGGCCGGCGGCCAGGCCCAGCAGCGGGGGCGGCGGGGGCGGCCCGTGGGGCGAGAGCGGCAAGGCGGCCAGGGCGCTGCCCGCCAGCGAGCTGTCGTGGTACAAGACCGGGACGCGCACGATCCTCTGGCTGGAGGATGGAGGCAGCTGGGCGGCCTCCAGGTCGGCGGCCAGCTGGCGCTTCCACTTGTTGCGCCGGTTCTGGAACCAGATCTTGACCTGCGTCTCGGTCAGGCGCAGCGAGGCGGCCAGGCCGGCCCGCTCCGAGCTGCTCAGGTAGCGCTTCACGTCGAAGGTCGACTCCAGCTGGAAGACCTGGCTCCGGCTGAAGACGGTGCGCGTCTTCTTCTTGCGCCCGCCGGGCCGCGCCTCGGCCGCTTCCTCCGCTTCCTCCGGCCGCGGCTTGCCATCCCCGGCCCCGCCGGCTCGGGCTCCGGAACGCGGCCGGCCGGCCTCCTGGCTCTCCTCGGTGGGCTTGGGCTGGCTTGCCCCCCGTTGCTCGCCGCTCGCCTTCTCCTGGGTGGCTCCGTCGGGGATCTCCGGAGAGTCTCTGTCGCTGGCTGGGGGGGGGTGGAGAAGGGGAGAGGAGGAGGAGGAGGAGGAGGAGGAGGGGGGAGAAGGAGGGAAGGGGTCAGTCCGAATTGTAGGGGTCCCCCCCTCCCCGACAATCCACACCCGCCTCTCCGGACTCTGGTCGCAGCCCGACCCTCTCGGGGTGGCCAAGCGAGAAGGCCGGGTCAGTCCCCCCAAGGAGCCGGCCGCTCCGGTCCCGCAACCCCCCTGAAGAAATTAGATTGTGGGGGGGCTGCTGAGAAAGCCCCCCCGCACCCAGCAGAGCTGGCTTCCCCACCCGCGCTTCCCTCACTCCCGCGTCGCCCTTCCCGGGAAGGCCAGGAACGCAGGCCGCCTGGCACCGCGCCAGGGCGCACCGGGCAGGTGGAGAGGCGCACCGGGACGGCCTCTGTCCTTTCTGCCCGGTGGGGGCCTCCAGCAGCGCCTCTGGGGGGGACGACGAGGCATGGAGGCCGGGCCCAAGGGGCGCGGGGAGGCGGGCAGGCGGTGCGCGCAGGGCGCGGGACTTACTTTCCGGGCTGGCGCAGCTCCTGAAAGCCTTGCGCGCCCTCCGGTACCACTCCCGGGCGCTTTCCCGCAGCGGCGAGCTCCTCGGGTCCAAGCGGGTGCCCCCCGGGGGCTGGCAGCAGGCCAGGGGGCAGGGGCGGGGGGTCGCCGGCGTCTCCTGGCGGGCCCGGCCCGGCCCTTCCTCCTCTTCCTCCTCCTCCTCCTCCTCCTCCTCGTCCTCCCGCCGCCGCCGCTTGGTTTGGGCCGCCAGCAGGTTGGCGATGAAGAAGGAGGAGACCCGAGCGGAGGCGGCCTGGACGCTTCCCGAGGCTTGGTCCGGCATCCTGGAGCGCCGAGAGGGGCAGCCAGAGCCGCTGCGCGCGGGGACCCCCGGCTTCAGGATACGGGAGCCCGCCCCAGTGGAGGAGGAAGAGGAGGA
>NW_015392129.1:13822-15755 GCF_001527695.2 Protobothrops mucrosquamatus | reverse complement strand
AAGGGACCTCGGAGGTCTTCTAGTCCAGCCCCCGTGCTCGATCAGGAGACCCTATACCATTTCAATCAATCAGCATAGAGCTGGAAGGGACCTCGGAGGTCTTCTAGTCCAGCCCCCGTGCTCGATCAGGAGACCCTATACCATTTCAACCAATCAGCATAGAGCTGGAAGGGACCTCGGAGGTCTTCTAGTCCAGCCCCCGTGCTCGATCAGGAGACCCTATACCATTTCAATCAATCAGCATAGAGCTGGAAGGGACCTGGGAGGTCTTCTAGTCCAGCCCCCGTGCTCGATCAGGAGACCCTATACCATTTCAATCAATCAGCATAGAGCTGGAAGGGACCTGGGAGGTCTTCTAGTCCAGCCCCCTGCTCAAGCAGGAGACCCCCATACCATTTCAGACAGCTGCCTGTCCAGTCTCTTCTTAAAAGCCTCTAGTGTTGGAGCATTCGCAGCTTCTGGTGGCAAGCAGTTCCACTGGTTAATTGTTCTCCCTTTTTAGGAAATGTCTCCTTAGCTCTAGGTTGCTTCTCTCCTTGATTCGTTGCAACCGTTCTTCACATGCTTTGGTCTCCAGGCCTTTAATCATCTTCGTGGCTCTTCTCTGATTTTTTTTTTTTTATTTTTTTCCCAAACTCTCAACATCTTTTTTTGTGGCATGCTGAGCAAAATTGGTTGCAGTATTCCAGGTGTGGCCTCACTAGGGTTTTATAAAGCGGCACTAATTGTAGAAGAAGTTGTAAACGCTCCATCCCTGGAGGTTTTTAAGAAGAGACTGGACAGCCACTTGTCTGAAATGCTATAGGGTCTCCTGCTTGAGCAGGGGGTTGGACTAGAAGACCTCCGAGGTCCCTTCCAGCTCTATTCTGATTGATTGATTCCGATTGATTGATGGATTGACTGGTTGACTTTTAGATGCTTGGTACCCGCTTGGCAGTTGAAGGGAAGTGTGGTTAGTAGTGTATTTCTGTAGCCTCTGCTAGTTAGGCATTTGTAAAGACAGCACAGTGTGTAACTCGATTCAGACTAGAGCTTCTTAATTCCAGGTTGCTTCTCTCCTTGGCTAGTTTCCATCCGTTCTTTCTTGTCTTGTCTTCCGGTGCTTTGGAAAATAGCTTGACTCCCTCTTCTTTGGGGCAGCCCCTCAAATACTGGAAGACTGCTATCAGGTCCCCCCTAACCCTTCTTTTCTCTAGACTGGCCATTCCCAAATCCTGCAACCTTTGTTCTTCCTCAGTATGTTTTAGTCCCCAGGCCTTTAATCGTCTTAGTTGCTCTTCTCTGCACTTTGGGGGGGGGGGGGGGAGCTATTGGTTGACAGGGGTTGCCCCAAAGAAGAGGGAGTCAAGCTATTCTCCAAAGCGCCTGAAGGCAGGACAAGAAGCAACGGATGGAAACTCATCAAGGAGAGAAGCAACCTAGAACTAAGGAGAAACTTCCTGACAGCGAGGACAATTAACCAGTGGAACCACCTGCCTCCAGAAGCGGTGAATGCTCCAACACTGGAAGTTTTTAAGAAGAAACTGGACAGCCATTTGTCTGAAATGGTGTAGGGTTTCCTGCCTGAGCAGGGGGTTGGACTAGATAACCTCCAAGGTACCTTCCAACTTTATTATTATTATTATTATGATGATGATGATGATGATGATGATGATGATGATGATGATGATGATGATGATGAAGAGACTGGACAGCCATTTGTCCGAAATGGTATAGGGGTTTCCTGCCTGAGCAGGGGGTTGGACTAGAAGACCTCCAAGGTCCCTTCAAACTTTACTATTATTATTATTATTATTATTATTATTATTATTATTATTATTATTATTATTATTATTATTATTATTATTATTATGAAGAGACTGGACAGCCATTTGTCCGAAATGGTATAGGGTTTCCTGCCTGAGCAGGGGGTTGGACTAGATGACCTTCAAGG
>NW_015392129.1:8149-10994 GCF_001527695.2 Protobothrops mucrosquamatus | reverse complement strand
AGCCAAACTCGCCATGGTTAACTCGTCACAGCCAAACTCGCCATGGTTAACTCGTCACAGCCAAACTCGCCATGGTTAACTCGTCACAGCCAAACTCGCCATGGTTAACTCGTCACAGCCAAACTCGCCATGGTTAACTCGTCACAGCCAAACTCGCCATGGTTAACTCGTCACAGCCAAACTCGCCATGGTTAACTCGTCACAGCCAAGATGGGGAAAAATGGAATGTGAATGACCACATTTGAAGAATTATTATTTAAAATAACTAAGTTGAATTTTTTAATTGCCCCGCAGTGAGTTGGCCGTGAAGAGTTGCCCCATTCCGGCCTCAGAGGCAGCAGGGCAGGGGTCTCAGGAACCACTTTTTTGTGCTTTGCCTGGGGGGGGGGAAAGAGGACCAGAGGGGGGGGAGCTTTCCCACGCTCCTAAGGGAAGTTCTGAGGTTGAGCAAAGAGATCCGTGCCAACCTCGTCCTCTGAACAAACCCAGGACGGACCTCGAACCGAAGCAGAAGAGGAGCCCCAAACCTTTGGGGGGTCCCTCTCCCCCTCCCCCACTTGGCATTCCTTGGGAATTAGCTGCTTCCCTCAATTACATCCTTTCCCGAGATGGGAGGAAGAAGGGCGGCGATTAAGAAGCGTTATCTCCCGATCCGCTTTCTTCACAAAGGGTCCATTTGCTTAACCTTTCCCCCCCCCCACTGCTTGACCTTGTCAGAAATGTTCCCGTTCAAATGAAGTGAGTGGACGCCGAGGCTGGACGTCTGAGTCATCGGATTGGAACCCCTTCGCCCCTTTTGCCCTAATTGAAAGGGCGTCTCGGACTTTTTTTTTTAACAAAAACTTATATATTTCTATTAGAAATTGAATTTGAAGAGGGAATAGTAAAGGGCCCGATGATAGCATGGGCCCGAAATATAGGTGGAAATATAGAACTAAGATGAATGGGGAAAAATTTGGAACGTAAATTGCAAATTAAGGCTGTCCACTGCGTATAAAGAAAACCAAATTAAAATGTTTTACAGATGGCATCTAGCCCCGGCGAGATTGGCCAAAATTTATAAAAATATCAATCCAGATTGCTGGAAATGTAAAAAACAATGAGGGAACGTTTTACCAAATGTGGTGGCAATGCCCCAAAGCAAAAATTTACTGGGAGCAAATAAGAAGATGGATATTGGAAATAACAAGGCAGCAAACTGAATTCAAGCCTGAAATATTTTTTACTAGGTATAATTAATCCCAAAATTGAAAAACGACTCCAATACTTCATTATACATATTATAACGGCGGCACGTATTACATAGGCGCAACATTGGAAAAAATGAAAACGTGCCGACAAGTGCAAAGATTATAGGAAAGATTTTAGACTGTGCAGAAATGAACAAACTAACTCTAGAAATAAAAGACAAAGAAGTTACTGAATTTCACGAGGTATGGGACATGTATTATAGCTGGTTAGAATTAAGGAATAAAAAAGTAAGAGAAGTAATGTAAATAATTGTTAATAAATGTAAGAGATATAGGGCATAGTATTGTTAAGGAAAAAGGAAAATGTATTGTGTATTGTGTATTTTGTTTGTTTGAAAAATTATATATATATAATTTTATATATATAATTTTTAACCTTGAGAGGTTAAACTGAGCTGTGAGGCTCAGTTTAACCTCTCAAGCCCTGTTCCAGTGTTTGAGGGGCTCCTACAAAGACGAGGGGCTCAATCAGAATAGAGCTGGAAGGGACCTCGGAGGTCTTCTAGTCCAACCCCCTGCTCAGGCAGGAGACTCTATAGCCTTTCAGACAAGTAGCTGTCCAGTCTCTCCTTAAAAACCTCCAGTGATGGAGCACCCACAACTTCTGGAGGTAAGTAGTTCCACTGGTTAATTGTTCTAAGTGTCAGGAAATTTCTCCTTAGTTCCAGGTTGCTTCTCTCCTTGATGAGTTTCCAACCGTTGTTTCTCATCCTGCCCTCTGGCGCTTTGGAGAATAATGTGACCCCCCCCTTCTTCATTGTGGCAGCCCCTCAGATACTGGAACACTGCTATCCTGTCTCCCCTATTTCTTCTTTTCTTTAGGCTAGCCAAGCCCAAGTCCTGCAGCCGTTCTTCGTATTTTGGTCTCCAGGCCTTGGATCATCTTAGTTGCTCTTCTCTGAATTTTTTCCCCCAAACTCTCAGCATCGTTTTTTGTGATACGGTGACCAAAATTGGCTGCAGTATTCCAGGTGTGGCCTTACTAGGGTTTGATAAAGCGGTACTAATACTTTGCGTGATCCTGATTCTATGCCTGTTTGTACAATCCAGGATTGTATTAGCTTTTTTGGCTGCTGCTGCTGCATGAAGTCTTCCTTCCCTTTCCTTTCCTTCTTTCCTTTCCTTTCCTTCTTTCCTTTCCTTTCCTTTTTTCTTTTCCTTTCCTTCTTTCCTTTCCTTTCCTTTCCTTCTTTCCTTTCCTTTCCTTTCTTTTCCTTCTTTCCTTTTCTTCCCTTTTTTCTTTTCCTTTCCTTCTTTCCTTTCCTTTCCTTCTTTCCTTTCCTTTCCTTTTTTCTTTTCCTTTCCTTCTTTCCTTTCCTTTCCTTTCCTTTCCTTCCCTTCCCTTTCATTTTTTTCTTTTCCTTTCCTCCTTTCCTTTCCTTCTTTCCTTTCCTTCTTTCCTTTCCTTTCCTTTTTTCTTTTCCTTTCCTTTTTTCTTTTCCTTTCCTTCTTTCCTTTCCTTTCCTTTCCTTCTTTCCTTTCCTTTCCTTTCCTTCTTTCCTTTCCTTTCCTTTCCTTTTTTCTTTTCCTTTCCTTCTTTCCTTTCCTTTCCTTTCCTTTCTTTTCCTTCTTTCCTTTCCTTTCCTTTTTTCTTT